>NC_056744.1:981178527-981388949 GCF_019279795.1 Protopterus annectens
TGAAAAACATTTGGGAGAAGGTGGGTAAGACAAGAATAACTGTCATTTTTAAATTATTCCTCAAGTGTGTTTTACTGCAAAAAAAAAGAAAGAAAAAAAGATAATCTCAAGTCCAAAGAATCTGCTGATTCAGACTGGGTCAAAGTTAACTATCTCACAAAATGTTTTAAGTTACATAACTGTGAAATTTGTCATTCTGAAAGTCTTAAATGTAGAACACCTATAAGGAAACACTTCTGAGGAAAAACAGTAATGCATGCAGATAACACAAAACATATGAAAAAAACACATTAAAACAAAGATATCCTTAAAGATATGGTAAAATAATACACAGCAGTGTAAACTCTTGATGAATGTGAGTAAAAGGTATGTGTTGCTGTCAACTGATTCCACAAAGTATAGATAAGCATTCCAGGGAAAGCACTATACACATTATACTTATCTGATTTAGCCTATTCTTAAAAACTATATTCAGGAACTTGAAAAGTTAGAAAGCATCTTTAAAAAAGTGTGTGGCAATGAAAAGTCTGAATTATTTTAAAAAAATATGCATGAGTTATCAGTATATTGTCTCTTACAAATTACTAGGAATGACATCTATATGACTTCCAAGATAACTGTATATTGAGTAACAGCTTATTTATAGCTCCCCCCAGTGTGCAAACAGAAACTCAGCAGAGGTGGTCAGTAGATGCATGTTTATGGGTAAATGTCTGTAACTGGCTAGTAAGTGCACTGTCTAGATGCCAGGAATAAAAAAAATACAGAAGACTTGGAAAAGCTACAAAAAGTGAGGAAGAAACACTGACTGGGGAGAGTTCTGCAGCTGTTCAGCAAAATGCAATGCAACCTTCAGACATGACTTCCAGTAACCTATAGGAAGATACAAGACAACTGCATACAGACCTGGTTAAAATAAAACACTGGTGGAGTATATCAACACAAACAACAAAAGGTTGGAAAAAAATGGAAGAAGCTGTAAACAGATATTCAGATGAGATGATAAAGGTGCAAAATTCAGAGGTCAAAATAAAGAAAAAGGCTGGCTGAATATGAGACTGCTTAGAAAAAAATAGAATTAGAGGACAAAACACGTTGAGAAAACCTCAGATTTTCAGCTATACCAGAGAGGCTGGAAGGAACAGATGGGATTAATTTTATGAAAGCACAAATAAGCAACTGGACTGGTATTCCACAGCAGGAGTTGCTAGTTGAAAGGGCATATCGAGTGTATGCTCCAAACCAGGCCATAAGAAAGCAACCAAGACCTTTAAGTGTAAAGATGCAATCCTATCAGCATAAGGTGTTGATTCTGACAAAACTGTAACAGAAAGACAAAGTACTAAAAGTGGGAGACAGCAGAGTGTTTGTGGAGAATGTTTACTCATTGTGCACCAGACAGAAGAGCAAACTTATTTCACTTTTCAAGGAATGCTGAGATGCAGGTGTGAGATTCAAACTGCTATACCCAGCTGTCTTCAAGGTATTCTTCCATGGAGGGGCAAAATCATTTTTTGATGAAGTACATGCTAAGGAGGAAACACAAAAGTCTGCCCAACAAAAAGTAAGCTCTGAAACAGATGGATGTTCTGCTTCTTGTTCTTTTGGTAATAAAGACCATGGAGGGACTGTACCTGTGAAACTTTTTCAAAATTGTCAGTGGAAAATGGAGAAAAGGAAGGGAGCATGAGAGTTGACTAGAAGAATCGAGAATGCATTGGAAATGAAGCAGAGACAGGATTCAGGAGATGAACAGTAGCAAAACCAGTAACTTATTTGGGATTAGAATGCAATAATTATATTTGTGAAATATAACAGAACAAGAAAATCTGGAAATATTGGACTTTTTCAGAGTCTGTTAAACTTGTGGGGGACTCTGAAACATATGCCCTACTTCATGTCATTAATGTTCAGAAAAGTGTTTTGGGGAGGGCAAGAGGAGGGGAGAAAGTTTATCAATAAAGATTTCTTTTCTTAAATAGTACCAGTGTTGCGGCATGTGGTTTTCTTTACATGCTATAAATTTTCTTTTTCAGTTGTTTTTAATTGTGATGGGGATTGTAAACAGTTGTTGCTGTTCATTTTTTCTCTTCTTTCTCTTTTTCTTCAGTTTTGAAAAATGTAGGCACTACAATGTATATAAAAAAGCCTGGTTGAAAAGTATCATCAAAGAAAAATTAATGTGCTTTTTCTCATTCTTGCATGGGGAAATGACTGGATTAAAGATCTTATACTGATTTATTATCAAGTTTTAATACAGCAAGTAAATGAAAAATGCTTAACATTATGAGGCTTTTTTTCTAGCAAATACATGTAAGCTCAGTAGCAATATTGCAGCTGATTTTCATGTTTCCATAGAAATCTGATAGAGAGAAACTGGCTGCTTGGTTCTCATGTCTCCATGGAGACAATCTGATAAAGAGAAACTGACTACACTCTCCTGCAAAGTGACTGGCTGAGGGGGAAAAAAAGAAGAGAGAAACTGTCTAAGAGGTAATGTTCTCTGAAAACATTCAAGGGTTTAAACAAAGTAGATAATGTTCACTGAAAGCATTCAGGGGCTTTCCCAAGGTAGATAAAGTTCTCTGAAAACATTCAGGGGTTTTCCCAGCTGGGAAAGCTATAGAGATGAGACAAAAACAATCAGCATTTAGTAGAACAGGCTGCAACCATGTGTCTTGGCATGGAAAACCTTTCTTTTAGGTTAACTCAAGTCTATAAGTGCGGCTGTCAGTTTGGGACTTTTGTTCCTAATAGGAGGATAAAACTTCAACATTTAAAGGTGTACATAGTTGTGAGTGCTCATATTAAGTTAACAGGTTTTAGGGGGTATTGAGGGTGTGTGTTTTTTTTTTGTTTGAGAGCTTTCAATAAAACAAAATTTTATAAGATGTAACATAGGCTCAAATGTATATGACAAGAAATAAATGTATAAAAGTTCAACCTGCCAAACAGTGTATATGAGTGTAACACAAAAGCAAGAACTAGACACCAACCTGTGAACCTATAAATATCCAGGAAATGGTTATGGCTAGGCTTGTATAGGCCCTATGGCCAATAGCCTAATACCAACCTATGAACTAGACATTTAACAAAAAGGTGTTATAACAAAAGGTAGCAACAATAACTTTTTAATACAATGATGCTTTCTTTAATGTCTTTAAATGTAAATGGTCTCATAGATAAATACAAACAAGAAAGAGTAGTGAACTGTATTAAAAATGTGAAGTGCAAATAACTATGTTACGAGAGACACAGAAAGAAATTAACATGTGAATTTACTAAAGAAAGGTTTTCAGGATGGTTATTCAACAGAATACCTGGGACACAAGAAAAGAGGGGTACTTATATTAATTGCAAGAAGAGCTCCAATAGTGACAGAAGATAAAGATAATAATGGCAAATCTGTAGTCCTAAGAGGCTACTGGCAAAGGAGGAAGATTACACTGGCATGCATTTAGATTTCACCTACAACTGCTGTAATGGAGCTTAAGAAACATCTGGGAGAAATAATCAGTTTTCAGCAAGGAAGATTACTTACAGGTGGGGATTTGCAGCACTGAAGATGTCTCTGGTGGGCCCAAAAGGGAAAATATAACAAAAGGAGGGTAGACTTTTGAAGACATTTATGAAAAAATTTGGCATGGAAGATGTGAATTTAGTAACAGGAGTTCTGACTGAATTTACATATTATTCCCCAATATACAAAAACTGGACTAGGCTAGACAGAATTTACATTTCACAGGAACGTGCATTTAATTGACGGTCTTGATACCTACCCAGTAACTATTTCAGATCATGTGCCAATAATATTTAAAATAAAAACACAGGGTAATGAAATAAAAATGAGACATTGGTGCTTTTCCACCTAACTGTTAAAAAGAGAGGAATTTAAGGAATAGGTAGTAGAGATTATTCTGGAGCTGTTAGAGAATAGAAATTCATTCTGAAAATATAGCTAGGCAGTGGGATAAAATTAAGGTGGAATTTAAAAATAGGGTGGAAATAAAAGAAAGGGAGCTATGGTAAAGAAGTAACAAAAATTATTTAGAGGGACTGAAAAATGTGAAAATATTCTAGAATAAGGGGAATCTCAGAGGATCAACTGTAGAATGCTAGGCAGAAAACAAGGGACTACCTCGATAATATATACAAGCTTAGAAAGACTGTTGTTAAGCAACTGTTTTTTTGATAACACTACGGCACAAAAACTTTTAGCACAATGACTCCGGCAACAGAAAGTAGAAAGGGCCGTCTCCAACATCTATAAAGTACAGTTTTGTACCTACCATAAATGTAGATGTCCGATAGATATGCAACTGCAGTCCTGACATATGGGTTGTCCTGCCTCAGGCAGCCCCTCGGTCGGCCGGATTCCAAAGTCTGGGTCCGGCGTCGGCTGTCGCCTCTTCCCCGACGTCAGAGCGGCTGGGGTATAAAAGCATCAGGCGACGCCATCTTCTTCAGTGTTTCTTGCCCCAGATGCCAGGTGCCCTCCAAGGAAGGCTAAATTTAGAGAATGGATAAAATTCCAGACATGCACAATAGTAATAAACATATGCACCATAAAAGCCAACCCCAGCTAAGTTGGAAAAGGGGTAGTGGACCCAAAAAAGTAAATTACAGAGGGGTAGGAGGGAGGGTAAACCTGACTGCAGTTGCATATCTATCGGACATCTACATTTATGGTAGGTACAAAACTGTACTATGTCCTTCAAGAATGCAACTGCAGTCCTGACATATGGGTTGAATACCATAGCCAAGCTGGGGGTGGTAGGATCTAAGAAAAAGATGGTGTAGCTAAAATGCCCTGCAGGACTGCCGAAGCAAAGCCTGCTCGGGATCTGGAGTATAAAAGCAGGTTGTAGTGTTTGGAAAATGTATGCACGGAGCTCCATGTAGCAGCTTCTAGAATGTCCTTTGTAGCCACCCCTCTTAGAAAGGCTGTGGAGGTGGCTATAGCTCTGGTGGAGTGTGGCCTGATATCGGCTGGCACACCTTTTCCATGGAAAGAGTAACAGAATCTGATGCAGTGTCCAATCCATTTTGAAATTGTTTGTTTGGAAATTGCCTTTCCTTGCACTCCAGCAGCGTAAGCTACAAATAGTTGGTCAGACTTTCTGTTGGCCTTTGTTCTGTCCAAGTAGTAGCGTAATTGTCTGTGTATGTCCAAAGTGTGCAGCAGCTTTTCCCCTTTATTTTGGGGATTGGGAAAGAAAGTAGGCAGGTGAATTGCTTGATTTAGAGACACCCTGGATATCACTTTTGGCATGAATGAAGGATTGGTTCTTAAAGAAACTCTGTCCTGATGAAAAATGAGGAATGGAGGTACTGCCATGAGGGTCTGTATCTCCGAGACTCTTCTTGCTGAGGTAACTGCCAACAGGAAAACTGTTTTCCAGGAGAGAAATTGCATTTCTGAAGATGCTGCTGGCTCAAAATGAGGAAGAGTTAATTTTTCCAAGACGAAGTTGAGGTCCCATGCAGGCACTGGTGGTTTCCTGGGAGGTTTGATATTCTTTATCCGTCTTAGAAACTGTCTTAGCAAAGGATGTGAAAACACAGGTGGATCGCAATTGTATTTTGCTGAGATTGCTGAAGCGTGTATTTTTATGGAAGAATATGAAAGGCCACTATGAAGCATTTCTGCCAAGTATTCTAGTATCTGTGGCATACTTATTACTGATGCATCCTGACCCTTGTTGGCATTCCAGGTGATGAATCTCTTCCATTTGGCTGAATAAGTTTTTCTGGTGGAAGGTCTGCGTGCTTCCAGTAAGATCTCTTGAACTTTTTTGGAGAGAGAGATATGGGTGGAAGTCATGGGACCCTCCAAGCTGTCAGCTGCAATGTTTGCAGGTTGGGATGAACAGTCCTGTATTTGTGCTGAGTTAGAAGCAGAGGCCATTGAGGCAGGGGCCACGGCTTGGTGCGAGATATGCTCCTTAGTAATGGATACCAGTGCTGCCTTGGCCAGTCTGGAGCTATCAAAATACCTTTTGGTTGTTCTGCTTTGATCTTCAGTAACACCTTGGTCATTAATGGTAGAGGTGGGAATGCATAGATTGTCAGAGAATTCCAGCTGAAGGAGAGAGCATCCATTCTCCATTCTTCAGATGATGATTGAGGTGAGAGGCAAAGAGATCTATGTCCGGCCTTCCCCATGCACGACTTATTTGTGAAAAAATGTCTGGATGCAGCATCCATTCGTGTGGGTCCAAAATGTTTCTGCTTAGACTGTCCGCCAGAACATTGTCCTTGCCTGGAACAAACTGGGATTGCAACTGTAACTTCAGTTTCAGGGCCTTTTCCCAAAGAGTCATTGTTAGTCAGCAGAGCGGTAAGAATGAGTGCCTCCTTGTTTATGTACCACACGACAGTGGTGTTGTCTGTCTTTATTAGCAGATGACCTTGCTGAAGAAATTTTTCGAAGGCCTCGATTGCATGAATCACTGCCAACATCTCTTTTAGATTTATGTGCAGATGCATTTCCCGGGGAGCCCATTGCCCTTGCATGCATCTGCCCTCCATGTGCGCACCCCATCCATGATCTGAGGCATCTGTTGTAATGGTTTGACTTGCTTGAGGTTTGTTGAAAGACATGCCTTTGTTTAATTGACTTGCTTGTGCCCACCACAAAAATTCCTTTTGAAGACATGGAATGAGTGGTATAATTTCTTCTAAGTTGTGGCTGTGTTGAGACCATAAACTTTTTAGGTACCACTGTAGTTTTCTCATGTGTAGTCTTGCCAGTGGAATCAGAAGAATGCAAGATGCCATGAAACCCAGGGCCTGCAGGATTTTCCTTACAGTCATCTGGGTGAGCTTTGCTAGGCTTTTGAAGTAATCTGATAATTGTTCTTGTTTTTCTTCTGTGAGAAAAGCCATTTGTGAGTTTGTGTCCAGTTTGGCTCCTAGAAAAATTATTTGTTGGGATGGCAGTAGTCTTGATTTTTGAATGTTGACTGTGTATCCCAAAGCCTGTAGTAAGTGTATGACATAGTCCAAGTTTCTTATCAAGGCTTGTTTGCTGTCCGCTTGTATAAGGCAGTTGTCCAGGTAAGGGTATATTTGTATCCCCTGGAGTCTGCAATGTGCAATTACTGATGCCAGGCATTTCGTGAATACTCTGGGCGCAGTAGATAAGCCAAACGGCAATACTGAGAATTGATAATGCTCTGACCCTGCATGAAATCCGAGGTATCTTCTGCAACTGTGTCTGATTGGGACATGCAGGTATGCCTCCTTAAGGTCCAGAGTAACCAGCCAAGACCCCTTGCCCAGCATGGGAAGAAGTTGCTGTAACGTCAGCATTTTGAATTTTGGCACAATGAGAAAAGTGTTTAGAGCGGACAAGTCCAGTATAGGCCTCCATTGCTTTTCTTTTCTTGGAACAAGGAACAGTCTTGAGTAGAATCCCTGACCTTGTTCCTGAGGAGGAA
Organism: Protopterus annectens; assembly: GCF_019279795.1. Lineage (NCBI taxonomy): Eukaryota > Metazoa > Chordata > Ceratodontiformes > Protopteridae > Protopterus > Protopterus annectens. The sequence goes on from NC_056744.1 coordinate 981,185,970, forward strand.
CCTTTTCTATTGCTTTGATCTGTAACAAGTTTGAAACTTGTATGAGTGCCTCTGCCCTTTGATTTTGTGGCAGGTTTGGCATGCCTTGTCTTGTTGGTAAGGTATGGAAGTGGAACCTGTAACCTTTGTCTATTATGTCCAGAATCCATTTGTCCTTTGTTAAAACGTGCCAATTCTTTGAAAATAAGGATAATTTTCCACCTAAAGGTGCTTCTCTTTGAGCTTTGGTTGGCGGTGTCAAAGTCAAGTCATTGTGATTGTCCCTGTGGAGCAGTAGAAGTCCCTGCGCCACTTCTCTGATTAGTTGGTTGCCATTGGCGGCCCCTGTAGGAGCCTCGGTATTGCCCTCTACCTCGAGCATGCCTGTTTTTTCCCCTTTGGAACTTGTCAGTGTCTGGAAAGGACCAATTCTTTGAAGGCCAATTCCTGCTGAACCTCGGTGGCTGAACCTGGAGGAAATCTTTGACTGTTTGTACTGATTTAGCCTTTTCCTCAATAGATTTCAACACATCCTGTGCATTAGGCACCAAATAGCTTCTGTTTTTCCAGAGGTGCATCTAGGAGCTTTACTTTAACATGATCTGGCAATGCCTGTTCTTTCAACCAAGCATGTCTACGTATGACTGTCCCTGTCATAGCTGCCCTACATGAAGCTTCCAATGCATCATAACCACACTGAAGAAAATGACTGCTAACCTGCTGAGTATTATGAACCAAATCCTGCAAGGCCTTTCTATCTAAAGGCTCAGGAGAGGCTAACTTTTTCTGCAAATCATCCATCAAGAAATCCTGATACTGAAACATATGAAAAAGACAGTTAAGTGCCCTCATGGCAAGGGTGGTTGAGGTATAAACTTTTTTGCCCCATCTCTCCAAGGACCTAGATTCCCTGTCTGCGGGCAAAGGGTTTTTGGCCGTGGAGGTGGCCACTCCTTTGGGCCCCTGAGAAATAGTTTCTAGATCCACAGAGTGGGCCTTAAAGAGATGCTTATGAGTTTCAGGAACCCTGTAATATCTGTCTGGCTTGACAGGAGCAGGAGGGAGAGAATCAGGGGAAGCACTGGAGTATGAATACACATCATCCAATACATCTAACACTGGTGGAATAGCTAAAGGCCTGTGCTGGGGTAACTTAAGGAAAGTACGTAGCCTTTTCCTGGAGTCAGAGAAATCCTGGCCCTGCCACTGAAAATGCTCTCTCATGGAGTGGAGAATTTCCCCGAAAGAAATATCCTCTGGAGGAGAGGCAGAGGGAATGGATTCATCAGCATCAGAATCCTCGTAGGCCTGGAAGGTTTCTTCCTGGGAATCTGAATGGTCTGAGTCCCCAGAGGCTTCATCTGAGGAAAGGGTATCTGTCTGCTCAACCCTAGGCCTTTTATCTACAGGCGGCTGAGAACCTCTGTCTGGATGTGCCTGAGAGCCTCTGATTAAAGAAATTAGATCTGCAGCTAAAGTCATGATCTGTTTATCAGAAGTGGAACCCTGGGGAGGGTGAGCCTTAGCCTGGCTGGCAGCCTTAGCACGTGTGTAGGCCTTGATGGACAAAGGGACCAGAGGCCTAGCTGCCCCATGTGCTGGAGTAACTTTATCCACTGGTATGGTGTCAGGTAAGTCCTGGGCTTCGGTTTCAGGAGGAAAATCAACAACCGGCACCGGGGTAACCTCCGGGACCGAAGTGTGTGGTAAAGCGGTGTCATTGGTCTGGAGCGGTTGAATTACCGCCTCCGAAGAGACCGATGCACTCGCGGGTAGGCTTTGGCGTGTCGTTGGTGGAAGTCGCGGGCCGAGAATGTCGGTCCCGGTCCTTCCGTTTTTTGGAAATATGTGTTGTCGGTTGCTCCGACGGCATGATATAGGAGAAATTTTCCCCAAAAAAGTCTTCAGCAAATTCTGCCCGGCGCCTGAGAGTGCGCTTATTGAAGAAAGCACAGGCAGCACAGGCCGAGACGTCGTGGTCTGGGGCCAGGCAGGGAAGGCAGTAAGAATGGAAGTCCTTATGAGGTATTTGTTTACCACAAGACAAACAATTATTAACTTTTGCAGTTTTATCTGACATCGGCTGAGGCAAGAAAAGGTTCCCCAACGGGGTACTTAGCTTTTTGATGACTTCGGTAACTGAAAACACAGGAGCTGGCCGACCGGCACTTGCGAACTGCTTCTGCTTCGGGCACTGCACGGCAAGAAAGACTGAAGATGGCGTCGCCTGATGCTTTTATACCCCAGCCGCTCTGACGTCGGGGAAGAGGTGCCATCAGCCGACGCCGGACCCAGACTTTGGAATCCGGCCGACCGAGGGGCTGCCTGAGGCAGGACAACCCATATGTCAGGACTGCAGTTGCATTCTTGAAGGACATCACAGAAAGTAACAAGAGAGATCCTCTCTCCAAAGTTTGGAAGCCTATAACACAGAAAGTAACAACAAAGATCCTGTAAAGGTATTAAAAATATTTTGGAAATTCTATGGTGTCTCTATAAAGCAGAGAAATATGAAAATCAAGAAAAGATACAAATGGAAATGTTTATGGAAGAATTAAATATGCCAAGGTTAGAGGTAGATGAGCACAATTACTAACAACTAGTACAGGATGGTATTTCTGTGGATGTTTGGAAGTCAGGAAGAGTAAAACTAATAAAGATCTAGAAGATTCTGTTTAACAATATCTTAAGAGAAGTGCCACAGTCCTGGAAGAAAGCACAGGTAGTTGTAATACCTAAAAAGGGTAATGATCCATCAGATCCAGCCTCATACAGGCCCATTTCAATACTAAACCATGATTATAAAGGGTCTATATCACATAATCGAACTTTTAAAAGTTTGAACACCATATGGTCGAGACCACATGTTTGAACTCTTAAAAGTTCGAAAATCCAATAAAAAAAAAAAAAAAACAGAAAAAAACCTACCTTGAAAGCTTAAGTGGGGGGCAAGTCCCCCTGCACCCTCTGCTCTTTAAATATACCAACTCAGAGATCGCACTACAGTGCAGACAATGGAAAACTTCCATTGCCACACTGTATGGGGATCTCCGTTGAAACGTTCGAACTTTTAAAAGTTCGATCATGTGGTTTGACAATGTGAAAAGAACCCGATTACAAAGTGTTCATGTCTATAACAGCTAAAGGAATGGCAAAAGTAATGCCAAACGTGATAGATATGAATCACTGTGTTTTTGTGGAGGTGAAGCAACATTTGACATTAACAGAACACTGATGACCCATAGGGAAGTAAAATGCAAGAAAATACTACTGTTGTTGGAGGGTCTTGATGTAGAGAAAGCATTTGACAGAGTAAGCTGGGGACTTCATGAGCAGGACAATGGAAGCATTTGGATTTCCAGAAAAAAATTAAAAGGTTGATTAGGAGAACATATGAGGGATCGAAGGCGAAAGTTAAAGTGGGTGGGCTCTGATAACTTCTGCTTGAGCAGAGGAAAGAGGGAGGGGTGTCCTCTTTCCCCTTTATTATTTGCATTACATTTAGAACCACTGGCAAAGAAAACAAGGAACTCAGAAATTCAAGGAAAAACAGATTGTATCAATTGTTCCCCGATTAATCTCAACTACATTTGTAACCATGTTTAGTATATGTCACCATATTTTAAAACTGCACTATGTTCTACAGCTGTTTTACATCTATATTTTATTACTGTCTTACGTCCTCAGCTGGACTAATGTCTATATTTAAATGCTATGTATTTAACTGTATAATGCAAGTAATACTTAATGTGGAGCTTTTCTCCCCGGGCCTCTGCTGAAAACGGACCTGTGTCCAGTCAGACTCTCCCGGTCAACAAATGTAAATAAATAATTAATAATAAATAATTGGTATGGTAGTCAAGAAAAGCTGGCTTTATCTGCAGATATTTTGTACCTGACAAAACCAGAAAAGGACATTACAGTATTGTGGAACATTTTGAGAGAGTTTCAGGTCTTTTCAGGATATAAAATTAATCAAGCTAAAACAAAGGCAATAGTGGTAAATTATGTACCCACACAAACTGGTTCAGGAATAACCATATTTATGGGGACACGATAAAATAAGAAGTTATGTACCTACCATAACGTTCCATGTTAGTTGTCTTCTCTCGCCTTCTTTCTTGCTTGATGGTTCGGAGCCGATCCCTCGGCTCCGACTGCACTGCTAAGCTCGAGAGTCACTTTTACCAGCTCGAGGCAGCCCCATATCCCATGATGCAAGGCGGTAAGTACCCAGATCTCGTTTGTTGACAAAGGGCAATAGCACCAAGCATAAAATACTTCCCAAAGGAAGAAGAAACTTACAGATGGAAAAAGGACCAGGTCTGAATGGTCTTTAGCATAATAGTTTCTTATACAAGGTCTGTCCAGGCCAGGGGGAAGGAGGGAGGGTCGCAAGAAAGAAGGCGAGAGAAGACAACTAACATGGAACGTTATGGTAGGTACATAACTTCTTAATGTTAAGTTGTCAATCTCGCCTTCATTCTTGCTTGATGGGACCGTCCCTAGCACCTCTATCCTGGGTGGCTCAATGGAACAAACTCTTGAGGACTGTAGAGCCAAAACTGGCACTGTCCCTGGAGGCCAAGTCCAATTTGTAATGGGAAACAAAAGTGTGAGGAGTAGCCCAAGTGCCCGCTGCACAACTAGTGTCCAAACGAAGTCTAGCTTGAAAAGCTGTAGAAGTAGCTAAGCTCCTAGTTGAATGTGCTTTAGGTTTTGAGCACAGCTGTTTTCCCCTGAGTATAAATTTCAGAGATGACCGAAGAAAGCCATCTGGACAAAGTCACTTTAGAAACAGGAAGGCCTTTTTATTATCCGCATAGGAAACAAAAAGTTGATCAGATTTTCTAAATTTTTTGTTCTGTCCAAATAATATCTAAGTTGACGATGGACATCAAGATAATGTAGCTTTTGTTCAGCTCTGTCTGAATAGTTAGGAAAAATATCGGAGATCAATGGATTGATTCAAATTGTTCTTTGAAGCGACCTTAGGTAAAAAGGTTGGGTTAGTTCTCAAAGATACTCTGTCTTTGTGAAAAACAAATAGGGGGTCGAACGAAAGAGCATGAAGTTCAGACACCCTCCTGGCAGATGTAATAGCCACTAGAAATAACGTTTTCCAAGAAAGATATTTCAGGGAACAAGAAACAGCTGGCTCAAGGGGAAGAATCAAGGATGTCAGCACTAAATTTAGATCCCACTGAGGAGGAGGATTCCTGATTGGAGGTTTTAGTAGGAAAATTCCTTTCAAGAAGGCCCTGCAGAGCCTATGGGACATAATATTATGATCTGCTATCCCGACATGAAAATTGGAAATAGCAGCCAATTGAACTCTGACTGTGGAAGAAGAGGAGCCTGCATGAAAAATCTCTGCTAAGAAGTCCAAAACTGCCTGAACAGGGGCAGTAAAAGGATCAATATTTTGGGCCTTAGCCCAATAAGAGAAACGTTTCCATTTGCTTGTGTAAATCCTCCTGGTAGAGGATTTTAGTGAAGCTACTATGATGTCTCTAACTGGGTTAGAGATCAAAGGAAGCCTGGCTAAGGAAGGAAGTGGAGAAACCATGCTGTGAGGTTGAGAGAAGGGATTGACCGGTGCAGCTGACCGGATTGGTGAATCAGAAGATCTGGCACTGGGTCCAGATGCCACGGCTGCACCAAAAGGTGATGATGGAGGAACGGGAACCAAACTTGTCGAGGCCAGTAAGGGGCAATGAGAATCAATTTGGCTCTCAAAACGGTAGCTTTCTGGATCACCTGAGGGATCAGAGGAAATGGAGGGAAGGCATAAAGAAGTCCCTGGGGCCAATCGTGGGTCAGAGCGTCTCTGGGGAGATGGCCTGATAGAGGGAAGAGGCTGAAGAAGTCTGGACATTTGCTGTTTTGGGGAGTAGCAAAAAGATCGCAACATGGACGACCCCATTCCAGAAAAATCTCTTCCGCTATAGATTGCTTGAGAGACCACTCGTGAGGCATGAGGATAGCTCTGCTCAATCTGTCCGCTATAATGTTGGTTTTCCCAGGGATATGCGTTGCTACCAGAAACCGATGAGAGGAGATCGCCCATTGCCAAAGTCTGAGCGCTTCGGGACACAAGGGGTAGGACTTGGTTCCGCCCTGTTTGTTGATATACCAAACTACAGACATGTTGTCTGTGTGGACTGCAATTGTCCCTACGGGAAGAAAGTCGTTGAGGGCTTGCAACGTTAAAAGCACTGCTCTCATCTCCAGGACATTTATGTGCAGATGGTACTCGAGCGGTTGCCACGTCCCATGAACCATCCTGCCCTGATAATGACCCCCACCCGATCAGGGAGGCATCCGTGGTGACAGTGGCTATCGGGACGGAGGTACAAAGCACCTGCCTTGGTGAACCTGAGACGATGTGATCCACCAAGCAAGATGCTCTTTGCATGTCTGTGTCACCAGAATCTGGTGACGCATTGGAAGTTGCTGGTATGACCACTGTGTGAACAGCATCCACTGAAGAAGGCATGTAGAATCGAGCCAGGGAAGAAGAGTAATGGCCGCAGCCATGAGACCTAATACCTTTAGAACCATTCTGGCCTGTATTTTCTTGCTGGCCAGAATGATCCTGACATGAGTCTGAATGTCTGAAACTCTTTGTTCTGTAAGGGTAGCTGACATCCGAACAGTGTTTAAGTTTGCGCCTATGAAGGTAATAGACTGGCAGGGCGATAAGGATGACTTTGCGGAGTTGATTGAGATGCCCAAATGAGAACAAAGGTCTATTGTGTAATCCCTGGCTTGTATAAGCTGATGCCTGGTGGTGGCTGACAGGAGCCAGTCGTCGAGATACGGAAACACCTGGAATCCTTGACGTCTCAGGTGAGCCGTGACCACTGCCATGCATTTGGTGAACACTCTGGGGCTGTAGTGAGACCAAAGGGCAGGGCTCTGAACTGGAAATGACTGGACCCCAGCCGAAAGCGGAGAAATCTCCTGGAGCATCTGTGAATTTTGATGTGATAGTGCATCCTGAAGATCTATTGAGCACATCCAGTTGTCCTTCTGTAAGAAGGGCAGAATTGACTGAAGAGTGACCATTCGAATCTTGTCTTCCTGACAGACTTGTTGAGTCTGCTGAGATCCAATATTGGTCTCCAGTCTCCCGTCTTTTGGGGACCAAAAGAACCTTGAGTAGATTCCGGGCTCTGAATGGTCTATTGTAACTGGCTGAATGGCTCTTTTGCAGTAGTTTGCGATTTCTGACTCTGCAATGTCCCTTAGACCGGTGGTACATCTGGAAGGGAATTTGAGGGAAAGGACTTTCCTCGAAAGGAATTATGTAACCCTTGGATATGATCGACTGTACCCATCTGTCTTGAGTGAGGGAATGCCAGGCTTCTGGGTACAGTGATAATCTTCCCGACTGCCTCCAAGGAGGGACAGCCGGGCAACACCTCAGGGATGCTGAAAGGGCTTGTCAGAGAGAGGCTCCTGTTTCCCTGGTTCTTCGACCCCTCTGCCTCTAGAGCGGCATCTGTTATTGTTACCCCTCTGCCTCTAGGGGTAAACTGACCACGTGAATCCGGCGTGACTCCTTGGGATTTACGGAACCACATCTTCCCACCCTTCTGTCCTTTGGGATAAGGCCTAGAAGGGGTGGAAAACGGACTCCAACAGCAGAAAGAGTCTTGCCGTCCTGCTCGCACCTGGTCAAGGTTTCCTTCACCTGAGGGCCAAACAAAGCTGACCCATCAAAGGGAGAATTTGTGAAGGACGCCTTAAAGGGATCCATAAAATCACATAGCCGCATCCAGGCTTGGCGTCTAAGAGCCACACCTGTGCCTGCGGCTCTACTCGCTCCATCCGCAGCATAAGATATTAGCTGCATGGAGGAGTTTGCAATGGAATTGAGGGTTCCTAGCTGAGAAGCAATTTTTTCTTGAGCCCCTGCAGCTGTAGGATCCTGAACTACTTCTCCCAGTTCCTTCAGGATATCCCTCTGGAGTCTGGTGAAGTGACATAGGTAATTCAGCGAACGCATAGCAAAGGTCGCTGAGGAAAACATCCGCTTACCGTACCTATCCATGGTCCTAGAGTCCTTATTAGGAGGATGGACGGGCACGGAAGGATCTGCAAGTTCCTTTTTGGCCGCAGCCACCACCATGGCATCAGCGGGACACCCTTAGTAAGGAATTGTTTGTCGCCGGGGAGTGGTAAATTTTGAAAGGCTCCCAGGGACTGGCTCTACAGAGGCAGGAGCTGCCCCTTCGTGCAATCACCTGCATAAGGGGTCGAAGGCGGAGACACCCAGGAGGTGGAGGGCCGAGATCCAAACGCCTCTAGGTATACTGACTCCTCCTCAGAGGGATTGTTGGTGGGCCAGTTTCCCTCTGTTTCAAGTTCTAGGATGTCTGAGAAGGAGACATCCTCAGAGGGGATCTAGGGGATCCCTCTGACTCATCAAAGTCAGTATCCGAGTGACAGACTCGGGGAGTCTACATGCTTCCTCTTACAAGTCCTCTTCCTAGGAGGATCTCCCGAAACATCAGGAGAATCCTCGGAAGAGGGGAAATTCCCAATGGGGAAACCTGAGGTGGAGGATCTCTGGGTCCTGTAGCAAGAGAAGTGGCAGAGATGTCAACAGGTACTATAGAGGGAGGAGCTACGGAACAGACTGCTGACTGATACCAGTGGCCAGTACACTCTTCATCACCTCGAATGCTCCTCCCAGGCAGGTCCGAGAGAACCCGCTCCGAAGAGCTAGGAACTCCAGGGACCACCGAAGGGAAGTCTCCGAGGCAGATGTCGAGCCGAGCTCACCAAGGCCGAGGCTCCAAGGGAAGAGCGGGTTCGACAAGGGTCCGATGCCACTCACCCCTCGGAGGAGACCATGGAAGCCCGACCACGAATCCCTCTAAGGAAGGTCTCAAGAGGAGATAAGAGTAGAGGCTGAAGGAACAGAAGGGGTATCCGTCCTCCAGCCGTAGCAGTAACCATTCCGAAGACTCCAACTCCAAGCTCTGGGGTAGAGTTGAAGGAGGAACTGTAACGGGTGTGGACCAACAGTCGCCTGTTGAGACGGACTGTGTAACATTTGGGCCAGTACCTGTGACTTGAGTAATCTACTGACCACTCTCTCTAGGTCATGATCTGACAACCTGGATGACCTTGAAGATCGGCTCCGATGGCTCCGTTCGATAGAAGAGGTGAAGCCGAGCCGAAAGTATCGGCTCCAAGGAAGGAGACCTCGACCTCTTCCTGGAATGAGCCATCGAGCCGATACAATAGATCCTGTCGGAGCCGACCTCGGAGCCGACAGGAAGCCGATGTATCGGCTCCAGCCGGAGCCGATACAGCCACCAAAGTAACGGTGTCGGAGCCGATCGAGCCGACACCGATGCCTGTCACATGGGTGTCGGAACCGATCGGAGCCGACATCGAAGTGGTCAATACAGATTCGGCACCGATAGCCATCGGTGCCGGCTTTGTCAAGCTAGAATCGGCTCCAGCCAGAGCCGATCTCGACTCAGTACGAAGTCGGAGCCGAGGCCGCAGGCTTAGATACAGAAGCCTGGGCCTTGGAAGGTTTTGCTGATTTTGGTGGAGCCGACTTAGCCGGAGAGCCCTCCGGCTTAAGAAGGCCCCTAAGAATCAGCTTATTCTCTCCTGCAGGACTCTCTGGCTGAAGGAGTGACAAATAGCACAGGAGTCCTGCAGGTGAAGAGGGCCCAGACACAGGCAAGAAGTGTGACCGTCTGTCAGAGACATCTTCTGACAGCACGAGTCACACTTTAAAACCTGAGACCTCTCCTTTGACATGGTGCTGAAAAACACACACACACACACCAGTCAAAATTAACTTAAATAAAATACCAAAAGGTATTCTATAAAACCAACACACACACCTAACAGGGGGATGGGATAGGGAAAAGATTGACTAACAAAAAATTAAAGGAGACAGGGAATTTCTGTCAGAAAAGGTACAAAATAAACTTAAAACTATCAATAAAAGGGTTTTTGACAAAAAGGGGGCTTAAATATCACAAAAGTGAACAACTTACCAGGAGCTGGTAAAAAGAAGACCTCCTAAGCGAAGCGGCAAACGAGATCTGGATACTTACCGCCTTGCATCATGGGATATGGGGCTGCCTCGAGCTGGTAAAAGTGACTCTCGAGCTTAGCAAGTGCCGAGTCGGAGCCGAGGGATCGGCTCCGAACCATCAAGCAAGAATGAAGGCGAGATTGACAACTTAACATTGAAATATTTAGGAGTATGGATTAAAAAATTATTCTTGTGTGCCAGCTAAGGATATGTGGGAAGAGACTAAACAAAAGATAATATAAAAACTGAGAAAATGTAAGCTTTGTTATACGGATACTGATAGTAAGATAAAAGCAGTTAAAATGTTTTTAGTCCTTTTACTCTCATACACAGATCAGGCATATTTTTATCAACCACAGGAGAAGGTGTGGGTAGCAATTAATAAAGAGCTGAAGGACTTTATCTGGGAGGGGAAAACGGCAAGAGTCACATGAGATGAGCTTCTTCCTGTAGAACAGGGCAGCATAGGATTACCCAATTTGGAGGGGTTATTTCAGAACTACACAGTTGAGAGTCCTATACACAGCACAAGCAAAAAACTATAATTCAAACTGGAAGGGGATTGATAATGAAATAGGGGGGAAGCTCAAGAAACAAGGAGAGCCTGGGATTTTGGATGCAGGCCTTTAAGAAGAATAACAATAATCATGCAGAATATTATATTCATAAAGTAACAAAGTATTCTAAGAACTAAACCAACACGAGACTGGAGAAAGGAGATTCTGCTGATAGGGATGACTGCAGTTAAGGATACAGGCAACAAGCAAGAGGGGGGCCAGAATTTATTGGAGAAAACTAGCAAAGGAACCAAGGTAGTGGGAGCAAATAACTACAGGGGAAAGATGGCAGAACGGGAAGATGCCAAGAATTTACTTCGTCTGCAGGTTAGTGACTGCTTTCCCCATCAGAGATTGATATCAAAGTACAGGCAAAGAGAAAGAAATAGGGGGGTCTTAAACAAAAGACTAGCATTGGTAGATTTTTAATAGAATCTAGAACAGAAGCTGCTATTAAAAAGGAATAAATAATAGAGCACATAAAATATTGCACGATAACTATAAGAACCAATCAGAGGAGGTTAAAAAGGATTGGGAAGAGAGATTGGAAAAGCAATTCATAAAGAAACAATGGTATTATATATATCTATGTCTCCCAAATGTGCAACAAAATCTAGAAGATTTAGGATTTTTGCCTGGAAATGTTTACATAGATATTTTTATACTCCAAGTAGATGCCAGAGAATTTTTCCTCAGGTAGACAGTAAATGTTGGCGGTGTGGAGGGGAAAAAAGAGGCAATTGGGAACATATTTTCTGGGAGCCTGGCGAGTTGGCGGACTTTAAAGATTCCATGCAGGATGCACTGTCGGAGATGTTGCGCGGGCAGATTGGTCTGACGAGGGACATGATTTTTCTGAGCTGTGATACAGAATTGGAAATGCCTAGACAAGGTAAGGCTTGCTGTGACTAATAATGGTGTCTGCCAAAAAAGCAGTTACTACAAAATGGAAATCAAAATCTAAACCAACTACATTGGAGGTAGTGAATATAGTAAAGTACAGTTTTGTACCTACCATAAATGTAGATGTCCGAACAGGATAGCATCTGCAGTCCTAACAAATGGGTTGTCCTGTCGTCAGGCAGCCCTTCAGTCGGCCGGATTCCAAAGTCTGGGTCTGGCCTCGGCTGGTGTCGCACTTCACCCGACGTCATCTCTGCTGGTCTTCGGGTATAAAGGCATCAGCCGACGCCATTTTCCTCGGTGTTTCTTGCCCCAGATGCCAGTTGCCCTCTTGGAAAACTAAATTTTGGGTAAATGCCAATGTTTCCAAAAAAAAATAGTAGGCAAACACAAAAAATAAGCATGTATGTACATATATACAAACAAATACACCATAAGAGATCCCCCCCAGCTAGCTATTAGGAGGGTAAATACCCTAGGAGTACCACAGAGGGGAAGGAGGGTGGGTAATCCTGACTGCAGATGCTATCCTGTTCGGACATCTACATTTATGGTAGGTACAAAACTGTACTATGTCCTTCAAGGATGCATCTGCAGTCCTAACAAATGGGTAGCATACCATAGCCAAACTAGGGGAGGAGGAAGAAGAATTATGGTGTAGTTAGGATCCCTTGCAATACAGCAGTGGCAAACCCTGCTCAGGATTCTAGAGTATAGAGGCAAGTTATAATGCTTGGCAAATGTATGCACGGAGGTCCAAGTAGCCGCCTCAATAATGTCCTTGGTAGCCACTCCTCGTAAGAAAGCTGTGGTAGTGGCTGTAGCCCTTGTAGAGTGAGGTCTTATGTTCTGTGGAATTTGCTTTCCATGGTAGGAGTAACAGAATCTTATGCAATTTCCTATCCACTTGGAGATTGTCTGTTTGGAAATTGCTTTTCCTTCCCTTCCTGTTGCATAAGCTACTAGAAGCTGGTCAGTTTTTCTATTGCCCTTGGTTCTGTCCAGGTAGTAGCAACTGTCTATGTACATCCAAGGTATGCAGCAGTCTTTGCCCCTGTTCTGTGGATTGGGAAAGAAGGTAGGTAGGTGGATTGCCTGGTTTAGAGACACTCTGGATACCACCTTAGGCATAAATGTAGGATTAGTTCTCATGGATACTCTATCTTGATGGAAGATTAGGAAGGGTTGTACTGCCATTAAGGCCTGTAGTTCGAAACCCTTCTTGCTGAAGTAATTGCCAGTAGGAAAGCAGTTTTCCAGGATAGGTGTTGAAGATCTGCTGTTGCTGCTGGTTCGAATGGAGGAGTGTCAATTTTTCTAGCACAAAGTTCAAGTCCCATGCTGGTAATGGTGGTTTCCTAGGAGGTTTTACATTCTTGATTCCTCTGAGGAACTGCCTGAGTAGAGGTTGTGAGAAGACAGGGGGATCAAGCTGTATTCTGCAGAAATAGCTGATGCATGTATCTTGATGGAGGAATAGGACAGGCCTGTATGGAGAAGCTCTGCCAAATACTCCAGGATGTTGGCAATATCTATCTTTGACACATCTTTTCCTCTTTCAGTACTCCAAATGACAAACCTTTTCCATTTCCCTGCATAGTTCCTTCTTGTAGAAGGTCTGCGGGCCTCAAGGATAATGTCTTTAACCCTTTGGGATAAAACTGGGTTAGTTGCTGTTATGTAATGTTCCAGGCAGTCAGTTGCAGAGTTTTTAGGTTTGGATGCATGATGTTGTAGTCGTTCTGAGTTAACATCAAAGGCATCAGGGTAGTGTCCACGTTCTCCCCCGAGACATGCTCCTCAGCAATGGATACCAGTGTTGTCTTGGCCAATTTGGAGCTATCAGAATTATCCTTGGACGCTCCTCTTTGATTTTCAGTAGTACCTTGTGCATCAAAGGAAGAGGTGGAAATGCATATGCTGTCAGGCCTTTCCAACTGAAGGATAGAGAGTCCACCTTCCATGCAAGTGGGTGGTATGTCCTTGTGCAGAATTTCTTGAGCTGGTGATTGAGTGGGGATGCGAATAGGTCTATTTGTGGCATTCCCCATTTCTGTGTGATAGCCTTGAAGATGTCCGGGTATAGCATCCATCCGTGAGCATCCGAGGTAGTTCTGCTTAACATGTCTGCTAGGATGTTTTCTTTTCCCGGTACAAATATTGCCTGTAACTGAATGTTGTAGCTCAGAGCCATATTCCATAGGTCCAGAGTCATTCGGCATAGGGGGTATGAATGAGTGCCTCCCTGTTTGTTGATGTACCACATGACTGTGGTGTTGTCTGTCCTTATCATTAAATGGCCTTCTTTGAGGAATGGTCTGAAATTCTGGATTGCTAGTTTTACTGCCAGCATTTCTTTTTGATTTATGTGCAGGTGCAGTTGATCTGGAGTCCATAATCCTTGTATGCATTTGTCCAGCATGTGGGCCCCACAACCTAGGTCTGAGGCGTCCGTTGTGATGGTTTGGCTTGCTTGAAAGTTGTGGAAGGGCAAGCCTGGGTTTGACTGGCATGCTTGAGCCCACCATAGGAACTCTTGTTTCAGGCATGGGATTAGTGGTATTTCGGTTTCTAAGCTGTGCCTGTGTTGAGACCATAAATTCTTTAGGTACCACTGTAGCTTTCTCATATGCAGTCTGGCATGGGGGACCAGGATTATGCATGATGCCATGAAGCCCAAGGCCTGCAGTACTTTCCTTGCTGTTAGTTTGTTCTGCTTTGTTAATGCCAAGAAGTAAAGAGGGAGTTGTTCTTGTTTTTCTGCAGTTAGGAATGCCATCTGTTTTACTGTGTCCAATTCTGCACCCAAGAATGTTCTTGTTTGGGATGGTATCAGTCTTGACTTTTTCTGACTGTGTATCCCAGGGCTTGTAGTAAGCAAATGACTCTTTGTAAGTCTTTTGTCAGCTTGCTTTTGTTGTCCGCTTGTATCAGGCAGTCGTCCAGGTATGGATAAATTTGGATTCCCTGTAGCCTGCAATGAGCGATTACTGATGCCAGGCATTTTGTGAATACTCTGGGCGCAGTAGATAAGCCAAAGGACAATGCTGAGAATTGATAATGCTCTGATCCTGCAAGAAATCTGAGGTATCTTCTGCAATTTGGTCGTATGGGGACGTGCAGGTATGCCTCCTTGAGATCTAGAGTTACCAGCCAACACTCCTTGCCCAGCATGGGAAGAAGTTGCTGTAGGGTCAGCAATTTGAATTTTGGAACAATGATGAATGTGTTTAAAGCGGACAGGTCGAGAATAGGTCTCCAACTTTTCTTTTCTTGGTACTAGGAAGAGTCTGGAGTAGAATCCTTTGCCCTGTTCTGTTGGTGGTACCCTTTCCACAGCTCTCATCTTTGTTAATTGAGCTATCTGTTTTAGAGCTTCTGTTTTCTGATTTGGAGGTAGGTTTGGCATTCCTCTTTTTACTGGTAAGGTGTGGAAATGAAACCTGTAGCCTTGGTCTATAGTCTGCAAAATCCACTTGTCTCTTGTGATATAGTGCCAATTTTTTGAAAATAAGGCTAACTTTCCGCCTAAGGGTGCTGCTATTTGTTTCCTGGTAGGCGGTGTCAGAGCCAAGTCACTGTGTTTGTCCTGTTGCAGTGGCAGTGGTTGTGTCTGTGCCTCGCTGGTTATTGCCTTGCCACTGGCGTCCTCTGTAGGCACCTCCTCTGGATTGATTTCTGCCTCTGGAACGTCTATTCCTGCTCTCTGAGATTTAGAGGAGTCTGGAAAGGACCAATTTTTGGAAGGCCAGTTCCTGCTAAACCTTGGGGGCTGAACCTGTAAGAAATCTTTAACTGTTTGTACAGATTTTGCCTTCTCTTCCATTTTCTTCATTACTTGCTGGGCAGGAGAACCAAATAGACTGGCCTTATCCATAGGAGCATCTAATAGCTTTGCTTTAACATGATCCGCAAGACCTGTTCTTTCAACCATGCATGCCTTCTTATAACTGTGCCAGTCATGGCTGATCTAAATGAAGCCTCCAGTGCATCATAGCCACATTTTAAAGAATGGTTACTAACCTGCTGAATGTTATTCACCATTTCTAAAACATATTTCTTATCTAAGGAATCATCAGAGGACAGTTTCTTAGTTAACTGATCAAGCATAAACTCTTGGTATTGGATCATATGAAACTGACAGTTCAAAGCTCTAGCTGAGAGAGTAGCAGAGGTGTAAACTTTCTTACCCCATCTCTCTAAGGACCTGGATTCCCTTTCAGAAGGGAGAGGGTTTTTTGCTGAGGTCGAAGCTACTGCCTTAGGCCCCTGGGAGATAGTCTCAGGATCTGCAAGTGGAGCCTTGTATAGGTGATGTTGAGTGTCCGGTACCCTGTAAAACCTATCGGGCTTGGCAGGGGCTGGAGGTAAAGTATCAGGAGCAGTGCAAACATCATTAAATGCATCATCCACAACAGGAAGAACTGGAGGTATAGCTAAGGGCCTATGTTGCGTTAAACGTAGAAAGGTCCTAAGCCTTTTTCTTGAATCTTAGAAATCTTGTCCCTGCCATTGGAATTGCTCTCTCATGGCATGTAAGGTTTCCCCAAAGGAAAATTCCTCTGGTGGAGAGGCAGAAGGAATAGATTCTTCAGCATCGGAATCTTCATAAGTAGAAAAAGGAGCCTCTGGATGGTCTGTAATGTCTGAATCATCAGAAGAATCATCTGAGGACACTGGCTCAGGGGGCTCTGCTCTAGGTCTCTTTTCTGGAGGCTGAGAGGCCCTGTCTGGGTGAGATTGGGATCCCCTTATTAAAGAGATGAGATCCTCTGCCAGAGTAAGCATTTGAGAACTGGAACTGGGCCTGTGTGAGGGGGGCTTAACAGGCACTGATTTAGCAGTTTTGGCTGCTTTAGCCCTGGCAAAGGCCTTTATAGACATGGCTGCAGGAGGCCTAGCAGCACCACGTGCTGGGGTAGAGACATCCAAAGGGATGGTGTCCGATAATACTAGAGGAACCACATTAGTAGGCAAAACTTCAGAGGCCGATTCAACTAGGGTAGCAGGAGCCTCGGTAGTAGTCATGGATTCGGCTGAAGATTGACCCGTTTGCTCGGTTTCAGCCGAAACCGAGACACTCGCGTTTGCTTAACCGTGGTTTCGCCGAAACCGCGGACCGCGAGTGTCGGTCTTTTTCGCTTAACAATTTGAGAAGTTGGAGGATCCGACGGCATAATGTACGCAAAATCTGAGCCGAAAAACTGTTCAGCAAACTCCGACCGACGCCTAAGCGTTCGTCGGTTGAAGGAAGCACAGGCTAAACAGGCTGCTACGTCGTGGTCTGGGCCTAAACAAGGTAAGCAGTAAGAGTGGAAATCTTTATGAGGTATTTGTTTCCCACAAGTTAAACAGTTATTTACTTTTTCTGACATCGGCTGAGGCAAGAAAGAGTCCCCAACGGGGTACTTAGCTTTTTAGAAGTCTTCGAAGTAGTATTCGGTAGTAGTAATCTCTGGATCTGACCGACCGGCACTTGCGAACAGCTTCTGCTTCGGGCGCCACGCAAGAAAGACTGAGGAAAATGGCGTCGGCTGATGCCTTTATACCCGAAGACCAGCAGAGATGACGTCGGGTGAAGTGCGACACCAGCCGAGGCCAGACCCAGACTTTGGAATCCGGCCGACCGAAGGGCTGCCTGACGACAGGACAACCCATTTGTTAGGACTGCAGATGCATCCTTGAAGGACATCAAATAAAAAACAACTGGAATTGAGATCTTTAGAAAAGGGTTACATAGGAAAAAATGGGAACTGTGGGAACAATACATACAAGGGAGGAATGAGACCTAAAAGTCAGCAGTACTTAAATGAGCTATGTAATGTTTTGTGAGAAAGATTGGGTAGATTATAAGGGATGTACAATGTTTTGCAATTGGGAGTGTGTCAGTAAGTAAATCAGGAAAGACCACGACAGTTGCAGCAATAAGAGGCAAAAGTAGAATTAGCGTAGTAAAATTTAATCCACCGCTTTCGTCCAAAGACTTCATCAGAATAAATAAAACACTTCCACAACAAGTTTAAATACAGTCAAAATCAAACAATTAATTAACAATTCACATAACCAATTATAAAATACAATTGTCAATTATTCAATTAAAAAAGGAGGGAACTGTTCCTTCCCTTTTATGGACATGTAGCTTCCTGTGCTTCAAAAAACATTTAATATTTATAGCATCATTAATGCCAGGGGGACTGTCAGCTTTCAACTTTATCTGCCATAGAGTTTCCTCTCCTGTATATAGTTTTAAAATCACCTCCCCTCAAGTCAGTTTTACAAACTTCTAATATAGAAAATAGAAATTTTTTTAAATCACGGTAGATAAGGGAATGTTTATACAAAGCATTAGTGACATCTTTTTCCTGATGCCATAATTATGCTCTCTAATGCAGTCCTCAGACATCTACTAGTCATTCCAACATAAAATGCTGGACATGTGCTGCATAAACTAATATAAACAACACCTTTAGTGTCACAACTTACACCATTAGGAACTGTTAAAATTCTATGGTAAGACTCTATGTTGACATAAGGTCCTGTGGAAATGAACCTACATATTGCAGTGATGGCAACACTGCATCCCTTTCTTGTTGGTAATTGATTGCTACTGTCAGTAGAATTAAATTCTAAAATATGTTTCAAACTAGAATTATTTCTGCAGACAAAAAAAGGTTGTTTACCTATAACTTTAGATAAATCTGGGTTGCCCATAATGACCGTCCAATTCTTCCTAACCAAATTTTGAATTTGTTGACAATCAGCACTCATGTCCAAAGAACAAACCAAATTTGAGTTTAAATTCCTTCATTAACAACCTGGGTACTGTCAATATTACCTTTATGTTCCAAACTGTAAGGGTGATCTAGCAAAGCTAAATAAAGCTTATTCCGATCATTTAAAACATTGACACTGGTCTCAACCAATGAAGTGTAGTCGTAACCCCGTTCTACAAATAAGGAAATAATAAAATCAAATTCCTTTAACAAGACTGATTCTTTTGAGGTCATTCGACACGCCCTGATAAATTGACCTTTTGGAATATTTTTTATAACATGTCTTGGATGGTTACTAGAGAAATGTAGGTAACCATTCGTGAAGGTCTCTTTTCGAAAAATACTACTATGGAACCTGTGGTCAATATGGTCCCATTCCAACCAGATGTCCAAAAAACAAATCCTTAAGCCTACGGCTCCCTTAACAAACTTTAAATAACTAGAAAAGTTATTAACTTCAGACATAAATGCGTCCACTGTATCAGAATTACCTTCTATAACGAATAATAAATCGTCTATAAACCTACAATAAAAACTAATCCCAAATTTTTGTGTAAGCAACGGAATGAATTCAAGCTCCCACCAAGCCATGACAATGTTGGCGTAAGCCGGGGCAGCTGGTGACCCCATAGCTACACCCCGCTTCTGTCTGTAATAAGTTTTCCCAAATAAGAAGAAATTATTGTATAATATTTTTATTTTTTTTTTTTTTTATTTTTGTTAATGAAGGGAATTTAAACTCAAATTTGGTTTGTTCTTTGGACATGAGTGCTGATTGTCAACAAATTCAAAATTTGGTTAGGAAGAATTGGACGGTCATTATGGGCAACCCAGATTTATCTAAAGTTATAGGTAAACAACCTTTTTTTGTCTGCAGAAATAATTCTAGTTTGAAACATATTTTAGAATTTAATTCTACTGACAGTAGCAATCCAATTACCAACAAGAAAGGGATGCAGTGTTGCCATCACTGCAATATGTGTAGGTTCATTTCCACAGGACCTTATGTCAACATAGAGTCTTACCATAGAATTTTAACAGTTCCTAATGGTGTAAGTTGTGACACTAAAGGTGTTGTTTATATTAGTTTATGCAGCACATGTCCAGCATTTTATGTTGGAATGACTAGTAGATGTCTGAGGACTCGCATTAGAGAGCATAATTATGGCATCAGGAAAAAAGATGTCACTAATGCTTTGTATAAACATTCCCTTATCTGCCGTGATTTCAAAAAATTTCTATTTTCTATTTTAGAAGTTTGTAAAACTGACTTGAGGGGAGGTGATTTTAAAAACTATATACAGGAGAGGGAAACTCTATGGCAGATAAAGTTGAAAGCTGACAGTCCCCCTGGCATTAATGATGCTATAAATATTAAATGTTTTTTGAAGCACAGGAAGCTACATGTCCATAAAAGGGAAGGAACAGTTCCCTCCTTTTTTAATTGAATAATTGACAATTGTATTTTATAACTGGTTATGTGAATTGTTAATTAATTGTTTGATTTTGACTGTATTTAAACTTGTTGTGGAAGTGTTTTATTTATTCTGATGAAGTCTTTGGACGAAAGCGGTGGATTAAATTTTACTACGCTAATTCTACTTTTGCCTCTTATTGCTGCAACTGTCGTGGTCTTTCCTGATTTATTTGTTGATTTTGGCTTTTTGTGGATTAGTGTGTCAGTAAGGCTTGTGTTGTAAAATGCTTGCGACTAGGATTGTGTCAGTGTGGTTTGTTTTCATTTATATAAATGTATGATTGCCTATGTACAGTAAACTCTCAGTTAACCAGTACCGATGGGGACTGCTAAATGCGAGATAAGAAGAAGTTATGTACCTACCATAACGCTCCATGTTAGTTGTCTTCTTCTCGCCTTCTTTCTTGCTGGATGTGTTCGGAGCCGATCCTCGGCTCTGACTCGGCCAATACTAAAGCTCGAGAGCTAATTCCACCGGCTCGAGGCTCCCCTATATATCCCACAATGCTAGGCGGTAACTACTCAGATCTCGTTTGATAGCTATACCAAGCAACCCTAGTCTCCATAGAATGGAGAAGGGAAACCCACCTCAATAACAACCTGCGTGAAAGGTATCGCAGACCTAAGAAAGGAGAAAAGGAGGTGGAAGAACGTGTGGGAATGATGACTTCCAGAGGAAGATCACAAACTGAATTCCTATCGGTCTGTCCAGCCTTGGGGGAAGGAGGGTGGGACGCAAGAAAGAAGGCGAGAAGAAGACAACTAACATGGAACGTTATGGTAGGTACATAACTTCTTAATGTCTATCTCGCCTTCATTCTTCCTGGATGGGACCGCGTCCCTAGCACCTTATCCTGGGTGGCCTATCGGAACAGACTCTTGAGAACAGTGGAACCAAAGTTGGCATGGTTCCTAGAGACCATGTCCAATTTGTAATGTGAAATGAAGGTATGAGGAGAAGCCCAGGTGGCTGCTGCACAAATGGAATCTATTGGCAGCCTATCCTGAAAAGCTACGGATGTAGCTAATGCCCTAGTTGAATGAGCTCTAGGTCTTGAAGGTAGTTTTTGATGTCTGATCTCATAGATGAAGGTAATTGTAGAGGTGAGCCATCTAGAGAAGGATACTTTAGTAACAGGAAGGCCCAATTTCCCTTCCGCATAGGACAGAAACAGTTGATCAGATTTCCTGAATTGTTTAGTCCTGTCTAAGTAATATCTAAGTTGGCGATGAACATCCAGAAAATGTAGCCTTTGTTCCGACCTGTTTGAATAGTTAGGGAAAAAGACGGGGAGATCAATAATTTGGTTTAGGTTTGCTTAAGAGGAAACCTTAGGTAAAAAGGATGGATTAGTACGGAGGGATACCCTATCTTTGTGAAACACTAAGAAAGGAGGATGACTGCACAGAGCATGGAGTTCAGATACCCTTCTCGCTGAAGTTATAGCTACCAGAAAAAGTGTCTTCCAAGAAAGCAACTTCAGAGAACATGAAGCCGCCGGTTCGAAGGGGGGAAGGATTAAGGATGCCAGAACCAAGTTCAAATCCCATTGAGGCGGGGGATCTTTGATTGGTGGTTTGAGAAGAAATACGCCCCTTAAAAAGGCTTTACAGAGTTTGTGAGCCATGATGCTAGACTCCGAGACACCTACATGAAAATTAGATATGGCAGCCAGTTGAACTCTAATGGTAGATGCAGATGATCCTAAATGAAAGAGCTCTGCTAGAAAGTCTAGAATAGACTGGATAGGTGCAATAAAGGGATCTATGTTTTTTGATGTTGCCCAAAAAGAGAAGCGTTTCCATTTGCTACTATAAATCTTCCGGGTAGAAGATTTATGAGAGGCTATCAAGATATCTCGGACCGAGCGAGATATTGAGGGAAGCCTGGCTAAGGTCAGAATCGGAGAAACCACGCTGTGAGGTTTAGAGAATGCAGAGATTGGTGCAGCTGACCCGATTGGTGGGTTAACAGATCTGGTACTGGGTCCAGACGCCAAGGCTGCTCCAAAAGGTAACGATGAAGAAACGGAAACCATATCTGTTGAGGCCAGTAAGGGGCAATGAGGATCATTGTCACTCTCAAAGCGATGGCTTTCTGAATTAGTTGAGATATCAGTGGAAAAGGAGGAAAGGCAAGGCATATAGAAGTCCCCGGGGCCAATCGTGGACTAGAGCGTCTCTGGTGGGATGGTGTGGTAACGGGAAGAGAGTGAAGAAGTCGTGACACTTGCTGTTTTGGGGAGTAGCAAAAAGATCGCAGCAAGGGTGGCCCCATCTTAGGAATACTTCTTCTAGAACTGATTTCTTCAGAGACCACTCGTGGGGCATGAGAATTGCCCTGCTCAACTTGTCTGCAATCACGTTGGATTTCTCGGGAATGTGCGTTGCTATCAGAAAACGCTGAGGAGAGATCACCCATTGCCAAAGTCTGAGTGCCTCTTGACATAAAGGGTATGATCTGGTTCCACCTTGTTTGTTGATGTACCACACTACGGACATGTTGTCCATCTGAATTGCAATAGTCCCAGTGGGAAGAGAGTCGTGAAGGGCTTGCAACGCTAAAAGCACTGCTCTCATCTCTAACACATTTATGTGCAAGTGGCACTCGAAAGGTTGCCATGTGCCTTGGACTGTCCTGCCCTGATAATGCCCCCCCCACCCTATCAGGGAGGCATCTGTTGTCAACGTGGCGACTGGGGGGGGGGGGGAGTGAAGGGTCTTCCTCGGAGAACCTGAGGTGATGTGATCCACCAAGACAGTTGATTCTTGCATGATTGAGTTATCAATATGGTATGGGACATCAGGAGCTGTTGGAAGGACCATTGAGTAAACAGCATCCATTGGAGGATCCTCATATGGAAGCGAGCTATGGGGAGAAGGGAAATAGCTGCTGCTATGAGTCCTAACACCTTCAAAACTAGTCTGGCTTTGACTTTGTTGCATTGTAAGAGAAGGGAAACTTGTTTTCGAATGTCTGACACTCTCTGCTCTGTGAGTCTAGCTGAAAAATTGAGTGCGTCTAAGGTGGCGCCTATAAAGGTAATAGCTTGACAAGGCAGATTTTCGAAATTTATTGAAATGCCTAGAGCTTGGCAAGTTTGGATGGTGAAGTCCCTGGATAGAAGAAGTTGATGTCTGGTGGTGGCGGTAAGGAGCCAGTCATCTAAATATGGAAACACCTGGAATCCTTGACGTCTCAAGTGAGCCGCAACCACAGCCATGCATTTGGTAAACACACGGGGGGCTGTAGTAAGACCAAAGGGCAGGGTTCTGAACTGGTAGTGACTGGCTCCCAGCCTGAAGCGGAGAAATCTTCTGGAGCGTCTGTTCATCTTGATATGGTAGTACGCGTCTTGAAGATCTATCGAGCACATCCAATTGTCCTGACCCAAGAAGGGTAGAATGGACTGTAGCGTGACCATCCGGAATTTTGTTTTCCTGACATACTTGTTTAAGTTGCTGAGATCCAGTATGGGTCTCCGGTCCCCTGTTTTCCTTGGTACCAAAAAGAATTTGGAGTAGATTCCGGATCCTTGCTGGTCTGCTGGGACTGATTGGATAGCTCTTTTTAATAGCAGCTTTGAAATTTCTAATGCTGCTTGTTCCCTTAGGCTGGGTGGAACGTCTGGAAGGGATCCTTTGGGTTGGGATGGGATGTGAATAAAGGGAATTTTGTAACCCTCGGATATGATCGACTGTACCCATTTGTCTTGAGTAAGGGAAAGCCAGGCTTTTGGGTACAGGGATAACCTTCCCCCCGACTGCCTCTGAAGGTGGACAGCCGGGCAGCCCCTCAGGGATGCTGAAAGGGTTTATCAGAGAACGTTTCTCTGCTACCCTGGTTTTGCGGACCTCCTGTGCCTCTAGGGCGGCATCTATTATTATTTCCCCCTCTGCCTCTAGAGGGGAATCGACCTTGTGCATCAGATGAGACTCCCTGGGATTGTTTACGGAACCACATCTTTCCTCCCCTCTGACCTTTGAGATAGGGTCCAGAAGGGGTAGAAAAACGGACTCCTACGGCAGAGAGAGTCTTACCTTCTACCTCACACCTGGTCAATGTATCCTTCACCTGTGGACCAAACAAGGATGATCCATCAAAGGGAGAATTGGTGAAGGACGCCTTGAAAGGGTCCGCAAAATTGCACAGCCGCATCCAGGCGTGACGTTATAAGGCAACACCTGTGCCTGCGGCTCTACTAAGCCCATCCAGCATATGAGATAAGCCGCATGGAGGAGTTAACGATGGAATTCAGGGTTGCCAACTGGGAGTTCATTCTGTCTTGGAACCCCTCAGCTGTAGGATCCTTTATCACTTCACTCATATCCTTGAGTAAATCTCTCTGGAGACGAGTGAAGTGGCATAAGTAGTTCAGCGACCGCACTGAAAAGGTCGCCGATGAGAACATCCGCTTACTGCACCTGTCCATGGTCCTAGATTCCTTATTAGGAGGATGGACAGGAACCGAAGGATCGGCTAACTCCTTCTTAGTGGCCGCAGCCACCACCATGGCATCAACGGGGACACCTTTGGATAAAATATCTTTATCTCTAGGGGCAGTAATAAACTTAGATGGCCTCCTCAGGGTGGGTTCCACTGAATCAGGAGCCATCCAGGCCTTCCTTGCCACCACTTTCATAAGGGGGTCAAAGGGAGGGGACACCCAGGAGGTAGAAGGGCGAGAGCCAAACGCCTCAAGATACACTGACTCATCCTCCGAAGGGTTAAGGGCTGGCCAGTTCCCCCTCTGTTTCAGGATCTCAAGGATGTCAGCAAAGGAGACATCCTCAGAGGGGGATCGAGGGGAACCTTCAGATTCCTCTAAGTCAGTGTCAGAGGTGATAGACTCAGGGGAGTCAATGTGCTTCCTCTTACACTGCCTCTTCCTAGGGGGATCTCCTACCGGGTCAGGAGAGGCCACGGAAGAGGAGGAAATTCCCAATGGGGAAACTTGAGGAGTTGGCTCTCTGCGGTCTAATGCAAGGGGGTGGGTAGAAATCACCACAGGCACTGAAGATGGAGGGGCTGACGGAGCTAACTGTGGGGCAGACCCTGGTTCTAGCACGCTCTGCATGACCTCGAAGGCACCCCTATCAGGCAAGGCCGGAGGTCCCCGCTCCGAAGAGACAAGGACCCTCCCCGGTACCGTCAGGGACTGCTCCAAGGCCGATGGAGCCGAACTCACCAGCACCAAAGCCCCGAGAGGGAGAGTGGGGCCGGACAAGGGTCCGATGCCACTCGCCCCCTCAGAGCCGACGAGGGAAGCTCGGCGCCGAGATCCCTCCAAGGAGGAGATTGGAGCAGATGACGGAGCCGAAAGGGAACGTATCGGATCCAACGCACCGACAGTCATGGCTCCGACGAGCCCTGGCTCCGAACTCAAAGGAGTCGGAGGAGGAATACATTGGGGAACGGAAATAGCCACTGACTGCTGAGTCGGGCTATGCAGCATTTGGGCCAGTGCCTCGGACTTGAGAAGTCTACTCACTACCCTTTGCAAATCATGGTCAGATAGCCTGGAAGACCGTGAGGAATGTGTTCTATGGCTCCGTTCAGAAAGAAGAGGGGATCCTGGTGCCGAGTGCATGGAGCCGATAGAGGGGGATCTAGATCTCTTCCTAGAAGGTTGCTCCGATAAGAGTATCGGAGCCAACGGAGCGATCAACCTCGGCTCCAGCCGGAGCCGAGGTAACAGTATGAGGCTTGGAAACATCGGCTCCGGCCAGAGCCGATGTTGAAGCAGACTTGACATTTCCAGAAGTCGACTCAGAAACCGGAGCCGACTGTTTGGAAGTTTTAGAAGGCTTCCCCGACACAGACTGAGTCGGGGGGCCTTCAGGCTTTAATAAGCCACACAAGATTAATTTATTCTTGCGTTCCTGCAGGACTCTAGGGCTAAAACCATGATAAACAGCACAAGAGTCCTGCAGGTGCAAAGGTCCCAGGCAATACACACAAGAAGTGTGACCGTCTGTCAGAGACATTTTCTGACAGTACGAGTCACACTTCTTGAAGCCTGAGACCTAAGATTCCTTAGACATAATAAAAGGTCCAAGAAAACACACACACACACACACACACACACACACACACACACACACACACACACACACACACACACACACGCCTTAGTTAAAAATAAATTACCAGTCACAAAAGGGAACTAGAAGGGGCCTAAAACTAAAGGGGAATAAAAGAAGGAATTAAGGGCAACAAAGTTGTCGAACCAGGAAAAAGGGAATTTAAAACTAAATGTTTTAGTAAAAAAGGGTACTAGGGGTCTAAGAATTGAAAAATTTAGAATTAAATTCTTCACTAACCTGCCAGAGCCGGTAGAAAAGCACCTCGTCAGCTAAGCGGCAAACAAGATCTGAGTAGTTACCGCCTAGCATTGTGGGATATAGGGGAGCCTCGAGCAGGTGGAATTAGCTCACGAGCTTTAGTATTGGCCGAGTCGGAGCCGAGGATCGGCTCTGAACCCATCCAGCAAGAATGAAGGCGAGATAGACAACTTAACATTTGTAGTTTCCGGTTGCTTGAGAGTTACTATTAACAACAGGCCTAATACTGTACCTATACTGTTTGTTTGGTTTGGCTTGTTCTCAGGTTGGGGAGAGAGGGAGGGAGTTTATTCCTATGTTCCTTTTTAAAACTCAAACTTTAATAACTTAAGATATGTTTCTGCGGGAGGGGGGGGGGGCAGACAGTGCAATACATGAAAATTGTACTGTATTTCTTAATTTTTTTTTTTTTTGCTGGTTGCTTGAGTTTCGGTTAACTGAAAGTTTACTGTAGTAAGTGATGGTTTAATGAAGATGTTTCTTGTTTAAAAAAAAAAGCAGGAATTGAATTACTGATGTACTATGCCTTCAGTTATATGATTTATAACAATATGTGTGAAGTATAATGTTTATGTTAATACAGTTTGATTACTTTTATGTGAATGTAAATTTGTCTATGTCACAAGTAATAATTCAATAAAGGTGTTGGGGGGAAAAAAAGAATGACATCTATATGGTATACAAAGTACACAAGATGATGTCTGATACATTTCAAAACAGCTAGTCTATGCAAGCAGAACCATGCTGAGAGAGCAGACATCACACTGGGGAACCAAACACTAAAAAACCTCAATAATTGAAAAAACACGTGATAGGTACATTATACAACTTCTTCCACGATTACGGAATAAATGTCAACCTTCCGGTATGGTGCACAGCTGAAAGGCTGGAGTTTTGTTGTGTCCACATCAGGATTAGATATAAGGAAAGATAAGTCAGTACTGCCCCAAGAAAACTATGTGCACAGTGTGGCAAAGTGAAAACGCTGCCTGTACGACCAGGAAAAAGAAGAGGGAGACCAGACCTAATATGAGAGAGACAGAAGAAGATATAGGTTCATGACAGGTAGCAGGCCACCAGGCTACAGATAGGATAAATGCAAGAAGAATGGCTGAACAAAAAGAAACTGAAGAAATGACTGAGTTACATGGCAAGATGGATCAAGTCTATACAGAGGTGGTAAAGATCTGAGTGACCTGACAAAGCTGGAGTACATAAAACAGACAAATGGCTTGATGAAATTAAAACTGCTTTGTCAGGTCACTTGGATGAAACTGAAGTTCTGCACAAAGTGAGGAGTGAACACATGGCAATGAGCTAAACTGGAGACCACCTAAGAAGAAATCAGGGAGAAATTACTTGAAACTGAAGATCAAGAAAGAAGAGAAAATCAAAGACTTGTGAATGTGTCAGAGGAGGTTGAAGATAAAGGCTCTAATGCCTTCATGGTGCAACAAGTAAGTGGACTGAGATTCCCTCAGGAAAAAATAAGTTGGATGGAGCACACAAGGTATACATGGAGGCAGGGCTCTCAGTTTGTTTTCAAAGATCCACTGTGGTTAAGGTAAGAACATACAAACTTAAGGAAGTTGCTAAGTCAGTTATAGAAAAAAGGCAAAATCCTGATGATGGAGGGGGGGGGGATACTATGTGGGTCAAGATTCTTCACTGGGCACAAAACTGAAATGGAAGAAATTTGTACCGCACATAAGAAAATATAAAAGTGCAAATCTGAGATTTAGATTGATATTTCCAGCCATATTTAAATAATAGTATTTTTTTTTGGGAGGGGGGGCTGTGGTTAAATGGGAATCTGAAAGCAGAGAATGAAAAAATCAAAAGTGGAGGGCAATTATGGGGTGACATCAGCTATAACTGAGTGGAATGAACTGACTAAGGCAGGATAAAGTAATAGGGGCTCAACAGGATGGGTGGTAAGAAAAGTGAGAAAACTAACTGGATGGAAGGGGGGACCTCAGGAAGTTTGTGGGGAAAAAAATGACATCTCTCATCTGGAAGCAGATTAACCAGCGGACTGACAATGCTCAAGAACCCTGCAACTGTGCTGATGATGATGATGAGGCAAGAAAGATCTGAAGATGATGTAGTCTGACAACCTTCTTAAACCACTGATATACTTGCATTGTGGTGGGAAGCAGTCATCAGAGGCCATTGGGAGAAGGGACTCAGACAGCCCAACAGATGAGAGCAGCAATAATGCACAGTATGATGAACATCCACAAAGACCTGCACAGATTTAGGATTCTGGTCAGTCCTTTCACACAAGGGAGGAAATTTTTTTTTCCGTCTGGCTGACAAGACTTCCTTGTAGCTGTCCTCCTAGCTTCCCTCATTACATTAAACAATAGTTATGTTTTTACCATAATGATGCATCTGTGTTGTCTGTTTCAGTCCTTCCTCAGCTGATAACTGATGGGTTTCAGACTCGACCTTGGATTCGACTTCAGCCACTTTTCAAACTTAGGATCCTTATCTCAGGCTCCTCCTCTTACTGTACCTCCCTCCAAACACCAACATTACCGCAGATTGAGTTTGCCTACAGTATTAGGACACAAAGGATCAAAACAATAAATGATATATATATATATATATATATATATATATATATATATATATATATATATATATATATATATATATATATATATATAGTCTGGAGCTTGAGAAAGGGGGAAGACCTTTAGTGCATAACCCACAGATCGTACCAAAAGTCTAAACAGAACTCTTCCAGTAATGGAACAGGGACTGGAGGGAGGAAGGTTGAGGAAAGACTGAAACAGACAACACAGATGCATTGTTATGGTACAAACATTAACTTTTTTTTTTATCTGATGATGTTTTTTCCACTTGTTCCTCAAATGCGGGGACAAAGTCCCCAGCTGCTTCGAATCCTAGAATGGTCTTAATGGAAGGATATTCCTGAGGACAGCAGAACCAAAATCGACTCTGCCCCTGGAAAAAAAATCCAGTGCATAATGTGCAATAAATGTATGACCATTAGACTAGGTGGCAGCTGCAAAATTTCATCAGTTGAAGTCCTAGACAAGAAGATGGAAGAGATGGAGACAGACATTGCTGAATGTGACCTTGGAGATTTCTGTAGTCAGTACCTTATCATTATAAATATGCTAAATAGAATCCATGACACATCTAGCTAAAGTCACTTTTGACACAGGTTGTGCCAATTTTGCCTTAGAGAATGTGACAAACAATGGGTATGATTTCTTAATGGAGCTATATGGGAGTGGAACCCAAGTTGTACATCCAACAAATAAGGTCACAGAAGAAAGGTACCCCTAAAGAATGCTTTACACAATTTGAGTGAGACGAAAGAAGAATGATTTCCACCTATATGGAAGTTGGAAACAGCAGCCAGCAATACCTTTATTGGAGAGTAACTGGCCCCACTGTGGATAACTGAGGCCAGATGGTCTAGGATGCTGGAATGGTGGCTGAGAAAGGATCCAAATGTCTTTCATGAGCCCAGAAAGAGAGTCTTTTCCATTTACTCCTATACATCTTCCTAGTTAAGGCTTTTTGGGATGATGCAAGGATGTTTAAAACCAGACAGGAGAGCCTGGCCTGCCCAGCCATCAATGGAAGTGGAGAAACTATGCAGTGAGCCTGATGGCCTGAATGTCCAGGTAAGATATCCAGGAAGGATAAGTAAGAAGATCTGGACTCTGATCCAGAACCTAAGAAGGGCATATCAAATAAGACCAAAGGAAGGAGAACCACATCTGTCAAGGCCAGAAAGGGGCAATGTTGATGGCTTTGCTCTTCTCCTGTGATGCTTTCTATAGAAACTCTGGAAATGGAATTGACGGATATGCATAAACGAGACCAGGAGGGTACCAATTGTGACTCAGAGCATCCATTGGTGACTATCCCTCAGGGGATCAAGGCAAAGTACTTGTAGCACTTCGAGTTGTGGGAAGAGGCAAACGGGTCACAGCAAGGTTGGCCTCAGTGACAAAATATTCTCTCCACCAGTGACAAATTGAGAAACCATCTGTGAGGCAGCAGAACAGGTCTGCTCAACCTGTTCACTAACATGCTGGACTTCCCCAGAATGTTCGTTGGTATTAGTCAGTGACTGGGAGAGACGACCTGCTGCCACACACTCTTCGCTTCTCAACACAAAGGGTAAAAGCAAGTTTTGGCTTGGTTGTTGATGTACCAGATCACCTACACATCTGTCTGCATGGCAATCATCCCTAGAGGGAGAGCATCCTGAAAAGCCTGCAATGCTAGGAGGGCTGTTCTCACCTCTAGAACACTGACATGCAGACTAGCCCCTGATGGGGACCACATGCCTTGAACAGTCTTTCCCAGGTAATGCCCTCCACCCCAAATGGGGAAGCATCCATGGTTATCATCGCCTTGGGTAAGGGGGGGGGGACAAAGAGGCAGCCCTGAAGAAAGTATAGTTGTGTAAAATCTTGCCATAACTTTAGATGTCCTTTTCTTCTGTATGCTGCTGTATCTATAACATAAGGGAGTCTGCCTCTGGTTGGCTCACACATTCTGCCATTTTACAAAAGTTAGCTGCTACTGCGAAAGTATGTGTTTCAGCCTGCTGCATTCAGTACATTGGCCATAAATGTACGTTGGGTATAAAGCAGACGTCAGCATGCATCCACCTCAGAACTGAATGCTGCCGGAAACCAGCAACTATGGAGTGGGTACTCAGGAGTCAGGCGAGCATCAGGGGGAAGGCAGGATGGGAAAGTATATAGCAGCATATAGAGGAGAAGGACATCTAAAGTTATGAGAAGATTTTACACAACTATACTATGTCCTTCTATTCACATGCTGCTGTATCCATAATATGAGGGAGAGTGCAAAAGCTCATGCTGTTAAGAATTGGGTGGAGGAACAGAGACATTTTCCACAAAGGCATGAAGAATGGCCCTGGCAAATCCTGCTCTGGACCTGGAAATAATGTTCAGCTTACAGTGTTTGGTGAAAGTGTGGACAGATTGTAGCTGCTTCTAAATTGGCAGCTTTAACCAAACCCTTAAAAAAGGCACCAGAGGAGGACACAGACCTAGTGGAGCGTGCCTTCACTGGGAAGGGAAGCCTTTTGCCATGGGCTATGTAGCAAAAGAAAATAGTTTTAGAGATCCAGGAGGAAATGGTTTGCTTGGAAATGGGGTGACCCAGGGCTCTTGGGTGGTAGGAGACAAAGAGTCTATCAGATTTATGGATGGATTATGTCTTGTGCAAATAGTATTCAAGTTGTCTATGTACATCCAAGGAGTGAAGGATCTTTTCAGCAGAGGTTTGAGGCAAAGGAAAGAAGGTAGGAAGATTGACGGCCTGATTCAAAGAAAGTTCATTAACTACTTTAGGCATGAAGGATGGGTTAGTGCATAATCAAACCATGTACTTGGTGAAAACTGTGAAAGGGGGAGAGGCCATGAGGACTTGCAGTTCAGAGACTCATTTGGCTGAAGTAATGGCCACCGAGAGGATAGTTTTCCATGTGCAGTGTTTTAGACAGCATCACTTG
The DNA here is from genome assembly GCF_019279795.1 of Protopterus annectens. Lineage (NCBI taxonomy): Eukaryota > Metazoa > Chordata > Ceratodontiformes > Protopteridae > Protopterus > Protopterus annectens. Next base: position 981,217,615 of record NC_056744.1, read on the forward strand.
GCCAGCTCAAAGGGACAGCTTTTCCAATAAAAAATTAAGATCTCAAGGGGAAGGGGGGTGAACTTCCTGGGAAGTCTGATGTGTAGTACCCCCCCCCACTTTAAAAAGAGCTTAACTTCCCGTCTGGAAGCTAGAGGTGGGGGCAAGAGGTAGGCATGCTGAGCTGGCAGACAAATGTGCTTTAATTGAAGTATATGACAAGCCAGAGTTCATCAGTTCACAGAGCTAAGACAAAGCCAATGGAGGTTCTACAGTCAGTGGTTGGATATTTTGTTTTAGAAACCAAAGAAAAACCCTTTCCCACTTGGATAGAGAACATTTTCTGGTAGTGGGTTTTCTGGCTTCCTGCAGAACCTGAAGCACATCCTCGCTGTAAAGGTGTCTGTTGGGAATCAATGCTCCATCACCCACAGTGTAAGGTTCAGGGTGGATATTTGGGGGTGTATGAGAGCTCCCTTCTCCCGTGTGAACAGGTCCATCTGGTGGGGTAACTTGTGGTGACTGCCCTTAGCTAGATGATGTAAAAGGGGGAACTAATGATGCCTTGGCCAAAAGGGGGTCATCAACAAGAACTGAGGTTGTTCTCTCTGAATCTTCAGCAGAACTTTTTGTAGGAGAGGGAAGGGGGAGAATACATAAGTGAACATTCCCTTCCAAGGGAAGGAAAGAGCATCTACCCTCCATGCTCCGGGAAAAGGGTATCCTGGTGCATAAGGTTTGGAGTTGTCTGTTCATGAAGGTCTACCTGAGTTATACCCCATCGATGGACCAGGTCCAAGAACACATCCCTGTTTAGCATCCATTCATGGGACTGAGCATCTGTCATCACATCTTCTGCAGAAGGTATGTAGATGGCTAAGAGGTTGGCGTGTCTTTGTTGGGCGATTTCCCATATGTTTAGGGCCAATCTGCATAGGAGGTAGGACTTTGTCTCCCCCTCCCCACCATTTGCTGATGTACCACAGCACAGTGGTATTGTCTGTGTACCATCTCAGCACCCTTGGTAGAATCTGATCCTTGAAGATCAAGGCTCCCAGTTTCCTTGATATTGATGTGTTCCCTCTGTTGGCCCAGTGTCCAAATGTCTCTCACTCTCCATTCTCCTAAGGTTGGGCCCCAACATGAATCTGAAGCATCTGTGTACAGATCCTTGTTGGGGGGAAGGGGTTGCAGGGGGAAGACCTGGACTGGTAGAGATCTGTGCAATCCACCAATTTTGTTCTCCGGAAAGGCAAGGAAGCAGGGGTACTATAAACTCCAGAGGGTGCAGGTGTTGTTTCCAGATTGTCCTTAAGTATCACTGGAATTTCCTCATTTGTAATCTTGTGAAGGGTACCATGGGAATGGTGGAGGCCATGAATCCCAGGAGCCTCAGAAACTCCGTGGCTGACTGTGCTTGGAGAGGGAGAATCTGCTGGAAATAGGACATGAGGGACAGAATCTTGTCTGGAGGGAGACAAGCCATCGATTGTCCTATTAAAATCCTGCATCCTAGGAACACACAATGCTGAGAGGGTGTCAGGAAGGATTTGTGAAGGTTTATGGTGAGCCCCAGGTACCACAGGAGGGTGATGGTGAAATCTAGATGACGTTGGACCATCTGTGGGGAAGATGCCTGGATGAGGATTTTGTCCAGGTAGGGGAAGAGTTGATCCCCTGCATTCTGGCAAAGGCAATGACTGGGGCTATACACTTTGTGAACATTCTTGGGGCTGTAGAGAGACCAAATGGCAAAGCACAAGACTGAAAATGTGCAGAACCCACTGAGAAACGAAGGAATTTCCTAAAAAGAGGATGGATTGGAATACGCAAGTAGACATCCTTTATATTCAATGACACCATGAAGGCCCGAGGAACGATCAGAGGAAGAAGAGTAGGAAGGGTTAAAATCCGAAAGGAAGGGACCTTGAGGAATCTGTTTAGATGGGAAAAATCCAAGATAGGTCTCCAGGGAGCTTCTTTCCTGGGGACCAGGAACATCATAGAGAAGAATCCTTTCCCTCTTGATTGTGGAGGTACCTCTTGAATTGTGCCTTGAGAGAGTAGGGTCTGTAGAACTGGGGAAAGGAAGCCATTTGGTCAATTGGAGGTTGAGGAATGCCTCTGAAGGCAGGTCTGGTTTCCCACACCATGAAATAACCTAGTTTTACAATTGAGAGGACCCCAAGAGTCCTGGGTAACCTGTTTACAAGGTTAACAAAAAGCAAAAGCCAGCAACTGTGAGCTGTATAAACTAATTTAATTAGTTAAAAAATAAAAAAGAACACAAAGATAACAGACCAGTTTCGGCTATGGTGTTAACCTAGCCTTCATCAGTGTAAATGCTCATAACATCTTGAGGTTCTTTTTATACATTGACATAATTAGTCACAAAGTTTCATTGGTGAGCTCATAAATATTCATTAGTATACAAAATCATAAATATTCATTAAGACCAGGCTGGAAAACTCCACCTAGTTTCACAATCCATTTCTTTTCTTTTATATTTAATTTGCTGTGCCAACCAGATTTGTTAGATCTGTCGCCTATTATTTTGTCAATAATGGTAAAATGAAATCTTGCTGTGGTGTGTTTGAGAGTGTGTTTGTACAAGGCATTACTCATTCTTTTACATTTAACATCACTAAGGTGTTCAGAAATACGCAACTTGAAAGGTCTAGATGTTTGTCCTATGTAAAATGCATGACAACTGCAAGAGGCCATATAGATAATCCAATCCGTGCTGCAATTTGCAAAAAACCTAATGTCATTTATAGTGCTGCAATTGCTACTGAGAATTGTTTGGTTTTAAGCACATGTTTACAATGGCTGCAATGACCACATGGCATGCAGCCCACAAGTTTATCTCCAGAAATTAAAGTTTGGATCGAATTATGGTTAGTAACATCATGGTGATGTTTGTAGTGACTGAAATGAGATCCAAGATTTTTCCCCCTTCTAAATGAAAACATGCAGGTCTCGGATAGATGATGTGTCAAAACACTGTCAGCTAGGAGGATGTTCCAATGTCGTTTAATGGCATCAATGACTCTATTTGTATTTGTATTTCTGCTATATGTGGTGATGAATCGTAGATTATTGTTTGTGTTCCGTGATTTATGTTTATATTTAAGGAGGTCTTCCCTGTCCAAATTTGCAGCATAGTTGCTTGCTGTATGTACATACCCCATACTGTAGCCCCTTTGTTGAAACCTATTTGACAAATCTTTGCAAAAAAACCTAAAAGGTATTTTCTTCTGAGCAAATGCGTCTCATCCTAATGAATTGAGACTTGGGGATGTTTTTGGTGATATGTGCTGGATGAAAGCTGGATGCATGGAGTAAGGTGTTATATTCTGGATATTTTCTGAATACTTCTATGCGGAGGGTATTGTCCTTATTTCTTGTTACCAGCACATCCAAACATGTGATCCTGTGTTGGTCATAGTTGATGGTAAATTGTAAACCCCATTTATTGTCATTGAGATACTCAACAAATTCCAACAGGTATTCCACATCAGACCTCCACACCATCCAGCAGTCCATCCAGATATCTACGCCAAATATCAATTTCCGTTAAATAAATGTTGTGTGTAACATCATAAATGATTTGTTCTTCTATGTATGCCATACATAGATCTGCATATATGGGGGCAAATGATGCGCCCATTGCAGTACCCCGTATTTGGAGATAACATTGTTTTCCATAGAAGAAAACATTTTTGTAAGAACATGTTCAGTTAGACATATAAGAAAAGTGTTAAAACCATGTTTGTATAGCTCCGATTTGTATAGCCAATATTCTACTGCATCCAACCCTGCCCAATGTGGTAAGTTGGTGTACAGTGCACTAACATCCAAGGTGCATAGCAACCAGTCGTCTTCAATTTGCATGTCATTTATGATACCTAAAAATTCTGTGGTATCCTGAATTCTAGATCTTACCCATCTCAATAATGGCTTAAGGTGTTTAGTTAGAAATTCAGATAATGGTTCATTTAGGGAGCCATTACCTGCCACAATCGGTCGGCCTGGGGGATGCAAAGGATATTTATGAATTTTGGGCAGAAAGATATATTGGCTGTTGGGATCAGATATAGTAAGATGATTTTTGGTGTTTTGTGTAATGATGCCATTTTCTACTGCTGAATCCATAAATGTATCTATTTGATGTTTAAACATAGATGTTGGATCAAGAGGCATTTTAGTATGATATCTGGCATCTTCCAACTGTCTGTGAGCCTCAGCATCATATTGGGTCCAATTCATGACTGCCACAGCACCACCTTTGTCTGCAGAGATGATAACCAAATTTTTGTTATTAGGAAGTTCTTGTAAGGTTAACATATCTGTCTTTGAGAGATTGTTATGTTTGAGGTGAGTCATACCCGAAGTAAAGTGTAGATCTTTGAGTACACTATTTTGGAAAAGACTCGCACAAGGATGCATAGGTGGCACAAAGGTTTATTGGTGGTATTTGAAATTATCAGCCGTAACCATCATCATATTTTTTGTCATGAAAATACAGTTTTAGGTTAAGCAATCTGCAAAATGCTGTCACATCTTGTGCAAATGCGTCTTCGGGAACAAAAAAAAACAGGTATAAAAGAAAGACCTTTATTTAGCAAAGTAGTTTGTGAGTCAGATAATGTTACATCAGAAATATTTAGTACATTTGTTCTAGCACACTTGTTTATTTGTTTGCCAACAGTTCCATTAAGCCCTCCAAACTTCTTATTTTTCCGATATTTCCTGCCTCCCCTCTTGTAAGGCCTAAAGGGGCCACTCTGTTATTACGTTTGGGGATGGGGGAATCTGAGGTTTGCTGGGTATCCAAATCCGTACCAGAAAAGGAATCACCCACCGATGAATCAGTATGTGTGTTGTGTTTTCTAAGAATCGACTTGGGACGTTTGTGTTTAGGGGTGGTATTAGTTTTATGATAACCACCTTCAAACCTGACATGTCTAATAATGTTGAAAGGGATGACCTTTGTCATAATCTGTTTGGTCCCTTTGAAATTTTTTGAGTTTCCTATCCTTGAGTTGTTGTTCAAAGGTAAATAAGTCTGAGCTAAGTTTGGACAACTGGGTGGAAAAAAACGGTTGATCCTTATATTGATTACTGTCATCGCATAATTTAGTAACATTAAGGATTTCCCTGTCAATAGTACGTTCATAATATCTGGATAATGTTTCCACAAATTTCATGGAGCAGTTTTGTTGTATTGTTAACCATTCACTGGTTAGTTGTTCATCTAATTCAGTTACTAATGGCTGAATTTTAACTCTAAGCCCTCTGGGAGTTGTACCTTTAGCCATCTATGCTTTGAATAATTTGAGATGCCATACATTGGACTTTAATGTTCTCATGCTTCTATTCAGTTGTTGAAAATACTTTTCACAGTGGGTTTCGGGATTATCTATGGTATTAAAACTATTGTCATTGGATCATTCTCCTATCCCAAAAATACCCAAATCTTCCTTATCAGAAGAGAGCCCAACTAAGATCTGATTTAGATCCATTTTGAAAATAAAAAGGAATATTGGATACAAGGGTATAAGGGAGCCACACAGACCCAAATGTAGATCAGAGACAAAATCAAAGATGAAACTTGGTCAAATTGAATATATGATCAAGGTCAAAAGACAGATTCACAACTGTGTATTAGCCAAAAAACAGTTCTAATTATAAAAAAAACTTTAAATATAGAAATGAATGCAGTACCACGTCCTAGAGATTAAAAAGATTGTATGTGGAAACTGGGCAATAATGGCCAGTAAAATTAGTCAAATATTGAATCAAAACCCAAAGTTATGAACCATATGAGGTCTAAGTTGTTAAGTACAGCCCTGACAAGAATACTCGTATATAGATCTTGTCGGCTTGCCTTAAATATATCATTAAAGTGTTTGTAGATATAACCTCTGATGGTTGACAAAAAACTTTGCCACGTCCAGAACCACTTGTAGGTAAATAATAATAAGTTATGTACCTACCATAACGTTCCATGTTAGTTGTCTTCTTCTCGCCTTCTTTCTTACTGGTTGGTTGGTTGGGTTCGGCCATTTTCTAAAGCTCGAGAGCTACTTACTGGCTAGAGGCCTCCCTATATCCCACAATGCCTGGCGCTAGACCCCCAGATCTCGTTTGGAAGACCTAACACCAACATAATACAAGAGGACAACTGTCCCAATAGCAAAACTTCAGCTACAGGGCTGAAGAAAAAGGTAGAGGACCTAATCGGTAAAGACTCAGCCAGTGACAAGACCCGTAGGAGGACTCTTCTCGGTCCATCTAGGCTAGGGGGATGGAGGGTGGGACACAAGAAAGAAGGCGAGAAGACGGCAACTAACATGGAACGTTATGATAGGTACATAACTTCTTAATGTTAAGTTCTCTCTCTCGCCTTCATTCTTGCTGGTTGGGACAGCATCCCTAGCACCTTAGTCCTGGGCGGCTCATCAGAACAGACTCTTGAGCACAGTGGAACCAAAATCAGCTCTGCTCTTAGAGGCCAGATCCAATTTATAATGTGAAATGAAGGTATGAGGGGTGGCCCATGTGGCCACCGTACAAATGGCTTCCATAGGTAGTCTTGATTGAAAAGCTACCGATGTAGCTAAAGCCCTAGTAGAGTGGCCTTTAGGTTTAGCAGGGAGTTCTTTATTCCTCAACTGATAAACAAGGGTAATAATAGAGGACAACCTCCTGGATAAGGTTACTTTAGACACTGGTCGACCCTGCTTACCCTCCGCATAGGACAGGAAGAGTTGGTCTGATTTCCTTATTTGCTCAGTCCTATGCAAATAGAAACGTAATTGCCTATGAACGTCCAACTGGTGTAATTTGTGTTCAGCTTTGTTGGAATACTTTGGAAAAAAGACTGGCAGATCGATGGATTGATTCAAATTATTTTTGGAGGGGACCTTAGGAAGGAACGAAGGATTAGTCCTGAGTGAAACTCTATCCTTATGGAAAACTAGGTAAGGAGGATGAACACAAAGGGCTTGAAGTTCAGAAGCTCTCCTCGCTGAAGTAATGGCCACCAAAAAGAGGGTTTTCCAAGTAAGCAATTTCAAGGAACAGGAAGCTGCCGGTTCAAAGGGAGGCAGTATCAAGGAAGCTAGGATCAAATTTAAGTCCCACGGAGGCGGGGGATCTCTCACTGGAGGCCTGAGCAAGATTGTTCCTTTCAGAAAGGCTTTGCAAAGCTTATGGGACATGATGCTGGTTTCTGAGAGGCCCGTATGGAAATTTGTGATTGCCGCTAGCTGAACTTTAATAGTGGCAGAAGAGGAGCCTGCTTGAAAAAGTTCTGCTAAAAAGTCTAGGACGTTATGGACAGGGGGCGTGAAGGGATCTATATTTCTAGCCTCTGCCCAGAAAGAGAAACATTTCCACTTACTAGCATAAGTCTTCCTGGATGTAGGTTTGTGCGAAGAAAGGATAATCTCACGCACTGAATGGGAAATACTGGGAAGCTTGGCTAAGGTTGGAAGTGGAGCAACCAAGCAGTGAGTTTGACAGACTGAAGAGATTGATGCAGCCTGCCCGACTGATGAATCAAGAGGTCCGGAACTGGGTCCAGATTCCAAGGCTGCTCTAGAAGGTGATGATGCAGGAACGGTAACCAGATTTGTCGGGGTCAGTAGGGGGCGATGAGGATCATCCTGCACCCCAGCATGGTAGCTTTCTGAATTAGTTTGGGAATTAGGGTAAGGGTGGGAATGCATACAGAAGTCCCTGGGGCCAATCGTGAACTAGAGCGTCTCTGGGGGAGTGTCCGGGAAGAGAGTGAAGAAACTGTCGCACTTGCTGTTGGGAGGAGTTGCGAAAAGGTCGCAGCAAGGCTGATCCCATTTGCGGAAGATTTTGTCTGCTACTGTCCGATTGAGAGACCACTCGTGAGGCATGAGAATAGCTCTGTTTAGTCTGTCCGCTATGACGTTGGACTTCCCAGGGATGTGCATTGCTGTCAGAAACCATTGAGAGGAGATCGCCCACTGCCATAGTCTGAGTGCTTCTCGACATAAGGGATACGACTTGGTTCCGCCCTGCTTGTTGATGTACCACACTACAGACATATTGTCTGTCTGAATTGCAATGGTCCCAGTGGGTAGAGAGTTCTGAAGAGCTTGCAACGCTAAAAGCACCGCCCTCATCTCCAAGACGTTTATGTGCAAGTGGTACTCGTGGGGTTGCCAGTGCCCTGGACAGTCCTGCCCTGAAAATGCCCCCCCATCCGATCAGGGAGGTATCCGTGGTCACCGTGGCAACAGGAGGAGGAAGGACAAATGGTCTGCCCTGGGGTACTGATGGAGAGACCATCCACCAAGCCAGGTGGTCTTTGCATGATTGTGTAATTATTATCTTGTGAGACAAAGGAAGTTGTTGAAAGGACCATTGGGTGAAAAGCATCCACTGGAGAATCCTCATGTGAAAACGAGCCAGGGGAACTAATATGATCGCTGCTGCCATGAGACCCAAGGTTTTTAGGATGAATTTGGCCTGAATCTTTCTGCATCCTAATAATACCTGCACATGTCAGCAAATGTCTGCCACTCTGTCTACTGGAAGTCTTGCAGACAGATCTTCCATATTTAATCTTGCGCCTATAAAGGTTAAAGACTGACAAGGCGACAATGCAGACTTTTCGAAATTTATTGAGATACCTAGGCTGGAGAATGTTTGGATGGTATAATCCCTGGCTCTCAGCAATTGATGTCTGGTGGTAGCAGTAAGGAGCCAGTCATCTAGATACGGAAACACCTGGAATCCTTGCCGTCTCAGGTGAGCGGTAACCACTGCCATGCATTTGGTGAACACCCTGGGGGCTGTGGTGAGACCAAAGGGCAGGGTTCTGAACTGTTAATGACTGGCTCCCAGCCAGAAGCAGAGAAACCTTCTGGAACGCCTGTCCATTTTGATGTGGTAGTTCGCATCCTGAAGATCTATGGAGCACATCCAATTGTCCTGACCCAAAAAGGGTAGAATGGACTGAAGTGTGACCATCCGGAACTTCATTCTTTGAACAGACTTGTTTAGTCTGCTGAGATCCAAAATGGGTCTCCAGTCCCCTGTCTTTTTTGGTACCAAAAAGAACTTTGAGTAAATTCCGGACTCTTGCTGGTCTGCTGGGACTTGCTGGGTGGCCTGTTTTTTTTTAGCAGACTTGAAATTTCTTGTACTGTCTGTTCCCTTAGACTGGGTGGAACATCTGGGATGGAGTTGTTTGATTTTAAGGGGGTGTGGACAAACGGGATTTTGTAACCTCCGGATATGATAGACTGTACCCATTTGTCTCGAGTGATGAGACACCAGGCTTCTGGGTACAGAGACAACCTTCCCCTGACTGCCTCCGAAGGCAGACAGCCGGGCAGCCCCTCAGGGGTGCTGGAAGGGCTTGTCAAAGAAAGCTTCTCTGCTGCCCTGATTCTGCAGACCCCCTCTGCCCCGCAGGCGGCGTCTATTGTTCCCTCCTCTGCCTCTGGAGGGAAACTCGCCACGTGTGTCAGGCACAGCTCCCTGGGGTTTCCGGAACCACATCTTTCCACTCTTCTGACCCTTAGAGTTTGGTCTAGAGGGAGTGGAAAAATGGACTCCCACGGCAGAGAGTCTCTTGCCTTCCTGCTCACACCTGGTAAGGGTATCTTTCACCTGAGGTCCAAACAGGCACAGCTCCCTGGGGTTTCCGGAACCACATCTTTCCACTCTTCTGACCCTTAGAGTTTGGTCTAGAGGGAGTGGAAAAATGGACTCCCACGGCAGAGAGTCTCTTGCCTTCCTGCTCACACCTGGTAAGGGTATCTTTCACCTGAGGTCCAAACAGAGCCGAACCATCAAAAGGGGTGTTGGTGAAGGATGCCTTGAAGTGATCAGCGAAGTTACATAACCGCATCCAGGCATGTCTTCTCAAAGCCATGCCTGTGCCTGCGGCCCTACTCGCCCCATCAGCCGCATACGAAATGAGCCGCATGGAGGAGTTGACGATAGAATTAAGAGTCACCAGCTGGGAGTTTATCTTGTCTTGAGCCCCCACAGCTGATGGATCTTGCAGGGTATCTCCTAGCTCCTTGAGGAGATCCCTCTGAAGATGGGTAAGTGGCACAAATAATTCAGCGACCGCATGGAGAAGGTCGCTGAGGAAAACATCCGCTTCCCGTATCTATCCATCGTCCTAGATTCTTTATTAGGGGGATGGGCAGGTACAGAAGTGTCAACCAACTCCTTTTTCATGGCAGCTGCTACCACCATGGCATCAACGGGGTCACCCTTAGTCAAAAACTGTTTATCTTGAGGGGCCATAATAAACTTAGTAGGCCGGCGGGGGGGTTGGTTCCAGTGTGTCCGGAGCTGACCACAACTTCCGAGCCACTACTTCCATCAATGGATCGAAGGGCGGAGACACCCAGGAGGTGGAGGGGCGAGAACCAAATGCATCCAAGTATACCGACTCGTCCTCAGAAGGGTTAAGGGTAGACCAGTTCCCCCTCTGCTTACGGATTTCAAGGATGTCTGAGAAAGAGACATCTTCAGAGAGGGATCTTGGGGACCCTTCCGAATCCTTCAAGTCAGTATCGGACGTGACAAACTCTGGGGAGACAACATGTTTCCTCTTACATTTTCTCTTTCGAGGGGGCTCCTCTGAAATCTCAGGGGAGGCCTCGGAAGATGAAGATACACCCAGTGGGGTGACCTGGAGCGTTTGATCCCCCCGCTTGGGGTCTGGAGGAGGGGCAGAGACTGAAGCAGGCACCCTGGGGGGAGAAGCTGAAGGGGCTGATCGAGGTGCAGACTCAGAAGTCAGCACGCTCCTCATGACCTCGAAGGTGCCCCTGCCCGGCAGAGAAGAGGGTCCCCACTCCGAAGAGACAGGAATCCTCTCCGGCACCGAAAGGGATGGCTCAGAGGCCGATGTAGGAGCCGAGCTTACCTGCGCCGAGGCTCCGAGAGGGAGAACGGGGTCGGACAAGGGTCCGATGCCACTCACCCCCTCAGAGCCAACGAGGGAGTCTCTGCACCCAGATCCCTCCAAGGACGGAACCATTGAAGAGATCGGAGCCGAAAGGGGAAGCATCGGCGCCGACGTTTCCAGGATCCGAGCACCAACAAGCTCCGGCTCCGAACTGACAGGAGTCGGAGGAGGAACTACTTCAGAAACAGGAATAGCCACAGCCTGATGAGGAGGGCTAATTAGCATTTTAGCCAGGGCCTGCGATTTGAGGAGTCTACTAACCACTCTCTCCAAGTCATGATCAGATAGCCTCGAGGACAGAGAAGAGTGGGACCGATGGCTCCGTTCAGACTGTAGCAAAGGCGATCCCGGAGCCGAGCGAATCGACTCTAGGGATGGCGACCTGGATCGCTTACGGCTCCCTGACGGCTCCGACGCCAAGGTCAGAGCAGAGAGAGATTTAGATACTTCGGTTCCAGACGGAAGCGAAATTGAAGCAGACACCCCACCTGGCGACAGCTCCATACTGGGAGCCGACGGCTTGGTGGGCTTAGGGGTTTTCGCTGGCTGAGACTTCGCCGGAGACCCCTCTGGTTTTAGTAACCCCCTGAGAATCAGCTTGTTCCTACGCTCCTGCAGGACTCTCGGACTAAAGGCATGACATACTGAGCAAGAGTCCTGCAGGTGTAGGGCACCTAAGTAATAAACACACGAAGTGTGACAGTCTGTCAGAGACATTTTATGACAGCACGAGTCACACTTCTTGAACCCTGATACCTTGGTATCCTTTGACATGTTAAAGAAAAAAGGAATACCAATGGATGAATGTTAGACTAGTTAAAAACAAAAAAAGCTCACACACACACTAGTCCCACACCTTCACACAAAAAACTAAAGGTAACAGTACTAACAAAAACTAAAAGACTATTATCTTAGACTACAAAGGCTAAACACTACTTCCTACTGGAACAATTTAAAAGGGAAGGGGATAGCCATTAATTTAAATGGCCTACTTAGGGAGATGGGGGGAGGGGAGAAACTCTCTAAGTAAAAACAAGTTTCCCCAAGAGTCAGAAAACACAGGAATAAGTAGACTAATCTACAGTACTACTCTAAACAAGAAACTTGAAAAATATACACTAAAAGTTTAACTACTAATATTACAAAAAGATGAATACGACCTGAGCCAGTAAAGCGCAACCTCGTAGCTGAAGCGGCAAACGAGATCTGGGGGTCTAGCGCCAGGCATTGTGGGATATAGGGAGGCCTCGAGCCAGTAAGTAGCTCTCAAGCTTTAGAAAATGGCCGAGTCGGAGCTGAACGTCGGCTCCAAACCCAACCAACCAACCAGCAAGAATGAAGGCGAGAGAGACAACTTAACATCAAATGTTAGGACAATAATGGTAACTGCAATATACTTATATCACAATAACCCTTAACAGGTACCAAATTATTTATAGAAGAATCTGAAGTTGGCTAGATAAACATGTGCAAATCAATACGATATAGTTGTCTGTAATCTACTAGTGAGTCTATCATTCCCTCAACCACTGTAAATTGAGCTGACTGAAAGATACTACCAATATATTCCTTACAAAATAATATAATATTATATAATCCTATTTAGTGTGACCATACTTATAAGTGGTCTCAATATGTCCAACAAATCCAAAATGATTCACAATATTTATTACTGGCATCTACAATATATAAATTCCCAAAGCTGTATCAATATGAGTGACTTAGATGTGCTGGCCATATAAATTGTCAATTGGGGAGATATATAACTGTGGCCTTATTGTGTTACAGATCCACACTGCAAAATATATTAATGAGACCTAAATATTTAAGTAATAAGAACAACATTGATTTAGACCATGTCAGGCATGCAATTATTATATAAGCAGTGCAATGTTAATTGTCAGCATAAGTCTATATCTGAGTCCCAAAGTTGTGTTGGCCTGATATCTTTAACAAAATAAATCCAAAAAATACACATAAACCATTTGTAAAGAATAGTCCAAGTTTGCCGGTCCACCTTGCAAGTCTAATAAATCCTAATTCATCGGACAAAGAAATGTAATGCTTGATATAATAGCGGCCTTAGTATGAATAGACTTATTTTATCAAATCATATAGATGTATTGCTGTTATATCAGTTGAGCACACAATCATTTCTTTGCCCATGATAGTTCTTAAAACAACCCTCGACCTTATGTATTTATTAAATCACAAGGTGATAGCCCTTCAACCTGCAATGGATGACACAGCTTTCCGTATTAGTAAATCAGATTGCCAAACAATCTAGAATGTTATCAGTACCCAATAACAATAAAAAATACATGTGTTTAACAGTCCCAAACAAAATCCCAAATTCTATCTTTGCAGTGAAAATATAGTATTAGTTGCTTATAAAGTTCTAAATATTATTCAAATGTCATGAAAAAACGGCCCATAATAATGTAACAAATGGCCAATGATGAAATTGGTTGCGCACAAAGTTTCTGATGTTGTGCAAAAGCTTTATAACCATTCGTTGTCCATAAATGTTATTTGTGTATGAAAATCCACTTCGGCTTGCTCGCAGCCGTTTTGCCAAAAGTCCTATGTTCACACTATGCAGAGATTAATAAGGTTTAATAACCAAACACCAACGACCAATGTTGAACACACTGATGCACCCTGATACACGTCCGATAGCGTCCAGATAGAATATATAACAAACTAGCAATTTAACATTTCCATATTAGTGTAATAAAGTGAAAAACTCAACAAATGGCAGATAGTAAAGTTAGTTTTGCGCCAAGTTCCTGATATTATCCAAAAGATTTGTAAGCATTTGTTGTCCAAAAACTGTTGTTAGGATATAAAAATCCACTTAGACATATTCACAGCCGTTTTCCGAAAGTCATGTGTTCGTGCTATATGGAAATATGTAAGGTTATGCAACCAGACTTGAGCTGCCAACAAGCTGCCAATGTTAAACACACCAATAAGCCTTAATACACCTCCGATACCATCCAGATGAAGAAAATCATGTAAATTTCAGATGCAGTGCAAAGCGACTGTAGTTGGTGAAATCCTGGATTAAGAAGGCCCAACAAATTAACCTGTTTCCAAGCAAGGAATGACACAGACAGGCACATGGAGAGGGAGGTGTCTGGGCTTAATGCCTGGTAGTCACAGACTACCATGCTTGGCCTGAGAGGGCTGTTTTTGAACTGGAGCAGAGGGAGAAGACCTGAAGGGGGTATGCTTCCTTGAATCTTTCTTCCCTTTGGGTGGCACATGTCTGGAAGGCCTTCTCACAAAGGTAAGTTTAGCTGGATAGTTCCTCCGGAAGCGGGGAACCAGTGAGACAAATACGTGCCTGAGGTCCTGGAGCTCTTTGTCCTTCGCCTGAAGGATCTTAGAGTTCAGCAGTCGCTGAACCAAACAAAGCCTTGTTATCCAAGGGAGTGTCCATGAGTTGACTTAATATCAGGCAGAGGCTATAGCATAAGCCAGGAATATTTCCTGATGACAGAACCTGAGACCACAGTCCTTGATGAAGCCCTCCACTGGTCATAACCACACTTAATGTAGTATCTAGTTACTTGACTGCAGGAATTTAACAGACTAGGGACCTTAGCTTTGATAGGGGAATCCGGGAGATCACCAAACTGTTTAATAGCATCAGTAAGAAGGGCCAAGGAATATTTGGCCATATGAGTTGGTAGTTTATGGCTCTCACAGGTAAAGTGGCAGATGCATATACTTTTTTTGCCCAGTCTTTCCGTCACTCTGCTTTCCTTATACGAAATAAGGAGGAAAGTAGAGGGAAGAAGTTTGGAAGTCTTATCTGCAGGGACAGGAATTGTGAAAGGCTCTGCAGAAGGGGCCTTGAAGAGGAATTTTGCATCTTCCAAGACTTCAGAAAATCTGTCTGGGCACTTTGGTGCAGGGAGTTGAGAGTCTGGGGCTGTAGAGGCAGCCAGGAATGCATCCAAAAAGGCAGAATGCACAGGAGGAACTGCAGACGGATTAGGGGACTCCATTTGTAAGATGTCATAATACCTTTTTTTGAGTCTCAGTAACCTGACTGCAGTCCCACTCAAAAAAGTCCTTCATCTGCACTACTGTTTCCCCAAAAGTAGTGTCTTCCCCTGGGGAATCCATTCCATTTAACTCCTCCTCTGGAGAAGCATACCCCAGAGGGGAGGCAACTGGGGATGTGTAAGTTAGGGATTAATCCCCTGCAGAATCTTCTTAGGTACTAATTTGCCCTTAGGAGTAGAGACTGAAGGGGCCTGGGCAGGGACAGAGGTCAGATGTAATGCAAGGAAAGCATTAAGTAGGCCCTGAGTAAAGGCCTGCCAGTCAGGCGCCTGGTCAGACGGTACAGATGGTTTACAAGGAACAATATTTTTGCTTCTTTTGGGGAGCAAATGACATAGACATGTCCGTAATACAATGCAGAGGAGGAGGACCAGCTGCCGGGTGGCACTCCACAATATCAGAAATAACGTCTTCGCAGACAACTATTTGGGAACCCCCCCCCCCAGCACCTGAATCAGACACCTGCGACTCCCTCTGGGAAGTGCTAGCGGCTTCTTTATCGGCTTCTTCCTGGGTAGTCGTCAGTGGAATGTCTGCGGATTCTGACTCCGGGCCTTCACCGGCCTCAAGAGGTACGGTCGGAATAGAGGGCACAGCAGTGGGATCAGGCCAAGATTTCTTGGCCTTTACTGCTGGTGTCTTTTCTGAGGTTCCCGATGTCTGATCTTTGGCTAAGACTTTCAAGCAATGATTCTCTAGATATAATTTTAATACAGCCAGACAGTTTTCCTAAGGGTTTTGGGAACAAAATTCTGACAGATTTCAGAAGTGGTGTGGTCGTGGCCTAGATAGAATAGGTAGAGCTCATGCGAGTCTTTCTGTAAAATTTGTCCTTCCACACTGACACTTGCCCTTTCTACCTGACATTAACCCACAACACAGTAGCTAAAAGGTAACCAAAAACCCCTGTGGGGTACTTATCTGAACACGGACAAACACAAAGTCATTTCTCTAAGCAAGCAACAACCGGAGCTGGGAGTCACAGGTAGCAGAAACGTTCTGCGGTAGGTCGTGCTGACGTCCACTTTATATCCAATGTCTGTTTATGGCTGACGTACGGTGAATGCAGTGGGCTGACAAATGTACCTTCGCAGTAGCATATAATTTTTATAAAATGGCCAGAAGTGCAAGTCGACCAGAGACAGACTCCCTCACATTATGGATACAGCAGCATATGAATAGGACATCCTCTGGTGCCTTGATACACCAGGCTACATGTTCCCTGCAAGTTTTAGTGATTTCAATTGGGAAATTCATTGGTTGTCATTTGACTTACTGTTGAACTGACTGAGTTCAATGAAGCGTTCTCATATGGAATCTCATCACTGGAACAAGAGTTATTTAGGAAGCCATGGACCCTAGTAGCTGCAAAAACAACTTGGCTAGGGGAATCTGACAAGATAGTTGCCGGGCTAAATTTTGTAGTGTGGACAATCGGTGTGTGGTAGCCTTGAACTCCAGAAAAAGTGTGGTGGAGAAATATGATTTGTTGTAACGGATTGTAATGCCCAGTTTGGAGCAGAACTAAAGAAGGTAGCCCCTGGTGTGGATTAGGACATGCTTGGTGGGAGCGGTGAGAAGCCAATTGTCGAGGTAGGGAAACATCTGGAATCCAAGCAATCTCAAGTGAGCTGTGACCATTGCCATGTACTTGGTGAACACCTGGGAGGCTGTGGCGAGGCCGAAGGGCAGGGCTCTGAACTGAAAATGAATAGCTTCCAGCCAAAAGCACACAATCCTTCTGGATTTCCAGACTATTTTGATATGATAGTATGCATCCTGAAGGCCTATCAAGCAAATCCAATCAACCTAAAAGCGGGAGTATGGACTGAATTGTGACTATTTGAAACTGTGTTTGACTAACAAATTCAGATGACTTCGATCCAAGATAGCCCTGAGGTCCCATTTTTTTCTTGACATGAAAAAGAATCTCCAATAAGTTCCAAACCCTTGCTGGTCTGGTGGGACCTTTTAGATGACACTTTTTGCAAGCAGCTCTTTGATTTCTAATTCTGCTTTTTTTCTTAGAGAGGGGTGGCACGTTAGGTAGTTTTTTTCATTACTTTTGCTGGAGAAAGGGAAAAGGAAATGTAATAACTTCTGAGGATGACTGTCTGCACTCAGACATTTTTGGTGATGGACATCCAGGCTTCCGGGTGCAGGGATAAACACCCTGGCTGCTTTCAGTGTGCAGTAGTCAGGCAGCCCTTCAGGAGCGCTGGTAAGGCTTCCTGATGAAGGGGGCTCTGAAGTCTTGATTTTGTGGTCCTACTGTGCCATATGGGTGATGTCTGCCATTAGAATTCCTCCCTTCTGCCTGGGGGGTGGGGTCTATCTCCAGAAAAATCCTGGGAAAACTCCAGATATTTACAGAACCACATATTCTTGCCATCCTTTTGGTTCCTAGAGGTGGTCCTCTGAGGGGTTAGAAACCATACTCCTA
The DNA here is from genome assembly GCF_019279795.1 of Protopterus annectens. NCBI lineage: Eukaryota > Metazoa > Chordata > Ceratodontiformes > Protopteridae > Protopterus > Protopterus annectens. Next base: position 981,235,092 of record NC_056744.1, read on the forward strand.
TGGTGGAGAGAGACTTCCAATTCTTTTCACTCCTGGAGAGTGCATGTGTAACATTAGGGCCAAAAAGTATTGATCCTTCAAAGGTACCATTGATTAAAGATGCCTTAAAGGGCTCCATGAAGTCACAAAATGAACATCCAGGCATGCCCCCCAAACTGTAATGCCTGAACCTGCTGCTATACACCTGCCTTCCACTGTGTTTGGAATCCAAGGCATGGAAGCACTGGAAAGGGATTGAAGGGTGGCCAGCTGTTAACTCACAGTTTTCTTGTCTTCCGCAGACATGGATCCGGAGAGTGACTTGGAAAGTTCCTTGGTCAAGTCCCTCTGAAATCCCATTAAGTTAGTCAACTAGTTCAGCGCTCTTAAGGCAAAGGTCACATTTTATTTATTTATTTCCAGTTTGATTACTGGGGAAGTACACTGGGCCAAATTGATCCATTTTCAGTGGAGGTCCAGGGAGAAAAGCTCCAAGATGCATTATACAATTTAGCTACAACTGATGGTTCATATTAAAAATAATAATATGTAGAATAGTTACTCATAAATGCATTTAATAACATGTACAATTAAATTCATTAAGCTTGCAGGTAGGGATCATACAGTTTCATTTGAGAAAAACAGATGTGTTAGGTGTGGAAACAGTGTACATACAAACATTTTAAGAAAATGTAAATACGATTTACATACAAACATCAACAGTAGAATGCTATTTACAATATTTACAAGGTTGGGCTGTGTGAGGGTAGCTGTAGGAGTTGTTGAAAGCTTAGATAGAAACTATAGAAATTGTTGTGAGCTTAGATAGGCTCATAGGAAGATAACTATGAGAGTTGTAGAGCTTGGGAACCAGAGAGAGAAACCCCTTGGATTAGGTTGGGTGAAGGCAGGTACATTTCCATTTAGTGGACAGGTGTTTGAATAGTTGGGTTTTGAAGCTTTCTGAGTTTGGTATGGTTCTTAGTGTGGAGGGAAGGAACTCCATTTTTTGCTTAGTGAGAAAGATTGGAGAAGTTGGCCAGCAGGACGTTTAGGTTTATGGATAGTAATTAAGTTCTGATTTTCAGATCTGAGAGCTCTGTTGGGTGTATAAGAGGAAAGGATGTTAGCTAAAGCGGGACATTTTGTTGGGTGAAATATGAGTCTATGTGCAGTAGTGAGTAGGAGATAGTCTAGACAGTTTGGGAGTTCAAGTCAATTCAGGGATTGTAGGGTTAGGCAGTGACGGGTGGTATTTTTAGATTAAGAGGCAAATTTAGAGATTTTGTTGTAGCAGTCTTCTAGTTTAGAGGTGACAGAGGAGGACAGGTTGGTTAGGCGAGGGGCTATGTATAACAAGGAAGAAGATAAGTCAAGGCCAGAGTTTGCCTGGTTGGAGAGAAAGCAATTATTCCTATACAACATACCTAGCTTTTGGTGGGTTTTCTTAATACTTTGTTGAATATGAATATCAAACTTGAGGTGCTCATCTACAGTAATGAGAAGTAGTTTGGCAGAGGGGACCACTTCTATATTTGAGTTGGTTTGACTATAGACTTTGAAGTTGTTTTTATCATAGGAGAGGGCCTTTGTGGGAGGGAATAGTAGAATATTTGATTTACATTGAGAGATAGAGGTGATTTTGTTGCATCCAGTTTTCAGTTGCTGAGAAGGCAGTTTGGGTTTTAGTCAGCAATTCAGAGAGGTTTGAGGCAGAGCAGACTAAGGTTGAATTTTTTGCGTATTGAATGATTTTAGCATCAGGAATAGCAGTGTGAAAGTTATTGATGAAGATGTTAAAAAGCATTGGCCAAAGGATGGATCCCCTGAGGTACGGCAGCTGGGCTTGGTAGGAAGGAAGAGATGGAGTTCTTCCATTTGACTGCCTGTGATCTGTCTGATAGATAGCTGGAGAACCAGGATAAAGCATTATGTGAGAGATTAAGGTTTGAGAGATGACAGAGAAGGTGCTTGTGGGAAACAGTATCAAAGGCATTAGACAGATCAAGTAAAACAGTAGAAACTAAGTGTCCTGAATCTAGGGCTTGATTGACAGTTTCTAGGAAAGAGAGTAGAGTGGTTATTGTGCTATGGCCTGGACGGAAGCCATGCTGGGTAGGAGTGAGAAGATTGTTTTGGGGCAGGACAGGCATAAGTTGGAGGTGGATGCATTTTTCTAGGATTTTTGAGATTGGTGAGAGCAAAGCAATGGGGCAAAAGTTTGAGATGATGGTATTTTTGCCTCCTTTATGAAGAGGAAGAATATAAGCTGAGCGCCAGAGTTTGGGGATGTATGATTCTTTTATGGATCGGTTGATAATGATGCTGACTAGAAGAGCAATGCTATCAGCAGTACATTTTGAAGGAAGGGGGAATATTGTTGGAAGCGTTAGAGCAAGGTTTAAGTTTGGACAAAGGTTTTTTTTTTATAAAGTTAGTGGAGATGGGTTTGAGTTCAAACAGATGAGATGAGTTAGAAGGGGGAGAGTGCACGGCAGTTGGGTTATTATTGTGAAATGTCTTGGTGAGGGTAAGTAATAGTTTCTATGAAAAATGAGTTAAATTCAGAGCCTAGTTAGAGGTCAGATTTACTTGGGTCAGGACAGGGATTATTCTTGGAGCCTGGATTGAGGAGTGAATTTATTGAGTTCCAGAATTTTTTTTTTTTTGGGGGGGGGTTTATTGTTATTGGACTGAACTTTGATATAGTAGGATTTTTGTCTTTGGTGATTAGTCATTTTGCATGGTTGCACAGCTGTTTATATTGGAGCAAGGTATTGGCCAGCTGATTGTTTTGGTAAAGCTTCCATAGTTTGTCTCTCTGGTGCATAATCTGTTTTGTTTCTTTGGATAGCCAAGGAGCAGTTTTAGTTTTTATCCTTTTGTTTCTTAGTGGGGGAGCAGTTTTAGTTTTTATCCTTTTGTTTCTTAGTGGGGCTAGTGAGTTTAAAGTATCAAGGAAGACAGAGTTGAAGTATTCTATAGCCTTGTCAAGAGGAAGGATGTTTAGAATTTACAAGTTCATTTGTTTGAAAGTATTTGAAAAAGTAGTTGGGTTGAAGCTACTGAGGTTACGAGTTTGAACGTACTGATGCTGGTGTGGGAAGGAACTAGTTGAGCGATGCATGAAGGCTGGGAGGTGGTCGCTAAAGGTATCAGGAATTGTGCCAGAACTGGTTATTTTATTTGGATCTGAGACTAGGATTCAATCTATAGTGGATCCGGGAGGGTTTATTTTGTTAGGTCGAGTGATGGAGAGGATTATTTGAGTGAAGTTATAGAGGTTAATGGATAGGGAGGGACAGGGGCAATTGATTTTATTCCAGTCAATATTCACATCACCAAGGATACAAGTTTCATAGTTAATTTCTGTAGAGGCCCATAGGAGAATATTTTCGAGTGTAGAGAAAACGTTACCAGGTGAGATATATAGGGCAATGATGCAGATATTTTTATGTTTATTTAGTTTTAGAATTCCAGCAGTTAGTTCAGTGTTCTGGAACTGAGGAATTGGAATTTGAAGGGGAATTAAGGTAAGAAGGCTGAAGTAGAATAGGGCAGTGCTTCCACTTTTTTTATTTAGTCGGGCACTTCTGAGACAATGAAATCCTGGGGGCAGAATCTCAGAGTCGGAGATAAAGGGCTTGAGCCATGTTTTGGAGATGGTTAAGATATCTGGTTGATTATGGCTTAACCAAGCTTGAAATTGGTGTACTTTGTTGTTTAGACTTTTTGCATTAATTGTAAAAATCTTCAGGGTGTTGAGATAGAAGGAAGGGATGAGTGTTGTTAATAAAGGATGTAGGACCAGGGTTAGGATGGATATAACCAGCTTGGACTAGGTTGCTTGAGGAGATATCCTTTAGCCATATTGGTCTGCCAGGCATGAATTTTGGTAGATTTGAGCAGGTGACCGTGTCTCGACTTTAGAGGAACATAGTTTAGGGAGGAATAGGTGCAGAGGGTTGGGCTGAATGAGAGAAGAGGAGCTAGAGTGGAAATGGGAGTAAGAGTGAGGGAGAAGGAGGGTTTATATGGCAGTTGTCTTTGTAGGTGGTATTGGACAAGCATATGTGGAATATGTGGTAGCAAAGTATAAGGGAAGTAGGAACAGAAAGAGGAGGCTGGGGACTGGAGGGTGTAATACCTAGAGGAGAGCATGTTGGAGCAAAGAGAGTGGTAAGACTGGTTAGGAAAAAAGAGAAGGCTATGAAGAAAAAAGGGTTTAAAAAGTGATGGAGGTATTCTAGAGATTTAAGGAAAGAGGAGGTGACTATAATTATTGGGTGGAGTACAGATTACAGACTTTAAGAAGGATGGCTATAGGTGGGAGGAGTAATGAGGGGTGAGCTGGTTTTGGGCAATTAGACTGAGAAGGTGGGGTAAGATAAAAAATAAAGCTAGGAGTACTGGGGGCGAGTGGGAATTGGGGGCAGGGTAAGGGAGCGGAGTGAGCCCGTAGGGCAAACAGAGCGGGAAAGAACACTAGAGGCGAGTATGGCAGAAAAAGTATCAGCAAAGAGCAGTTGTAGTTGGAAGGTATGAGCTAAATATTTCCAGCCAGAAAATGAAGGCTACCTTTACAGAGGGTGGTTTAGCGGTGGAGGGGATATTTACAGTCTAAGGATATTAACTCACAACCAACTATTTGTGAAAAAATAAAACTTGTTGCGATTATAAAGAATATCTAGGATTTATATTGGTAGATGTTGCCACCTAATGGTAGAAGGAGATAGCAAACAGCAAGGACAGTTGGAGCAGTCTTAGGTTTAAATATATTCTAGGGTAGTGATAACAGGAGGGAAAGAGGGCAAACGATCTACGGTACGCTGCTAGAAAGCACACACAGGAGGGCAGACTAACTCTATAGATAGTACATCAAGTCTACATTTAATTAGTGTTAGGCAACATACATTTACACACTCTTGTTGGGGATCTTCTCAGTAGTATTTTTCTAAGTACCAGCCAAGCTGGCCAATTCAGGGTGTCTTCAGGTGATGGCCGGAAGTATTCCTTTTGCGTTTAAAGCAGGGCGGGAGCACCCGGGATGGATTACTGTAGAGGAGAGGGAGACAACACAGAGTTAGTTAATATTGCAGATGTAGAGGGGAAAGGTCGAAGGTAAGGGATGTTTAGAGAAGAAGGGAGGGTGTAACAAAGCACAGTAGTAGAGGGAGGGTATGGTTAGATGAGGCTGGAGCAAGTATGTAGAGGAAGATTAGGTTTAAGGGATTAACAATGGAAAGCAACAGACATTATGCTATGAACAATACAAGTTAGGCAATATAGGCTCCATTAAATAGAACAAAACCTTCATTCAGCAGTTAAGCATGCTATCAGTGACCCTAGTCCATCTGAGATGACAGGGTTATACAGCAGTAGAGAGCAAGGGGTAAATGATAAAGTAATACTAAAAAATCTCTAAACAGTGCAATATATAGTGCTCAACAGACTAACACAGTAAACTACGATATGTTCATGCTGTGCAATAACTTGTGCTGAGCAGTTTTAAAAACAATATAAAAGTCGTGTGGTGCCCTTATAGAGACAAATGGAAAAAAAATAGCTGCTAAGCCAGCAGTTAAGCTAAAGGCTCTAGTAGGACCATTGATCCACCTTAAAAGAGAAATAAAGGCCTTCAACGATATACGCTCGTTGGCATCCTTTTAACAGGACACCTGGAGAGCAGACTAGGCCAGCAAAGTGCAACAGTCGAGCCCTGTATACTCAGACTAAAGTAATGCAGCTGGCAACAACATAAAAAGAGACCCACTCATCCCAAAAAGCAGCTTACAGCTGCTAAGCCAGTAATTAACTTAAGCAAAGGGCAAATGACACAGTACAAACCAAGCAGTCAAACAGTACAGTATATAGGGCAAAACGGTCCCCAAAACCATGTAGAAGCTGTGCGGAGCCCTTATAGTTACAAATGGAAAGGAAAATGGCTGTTAAACCTGATTTTAAGTGGAAGGCTTGAAGGGGGGTTGTTATTCCACCTTAAGAGGCTACCTGGCATTCAGCAATGCACTTTGGTTGGCGTCCTTTTAACAGGACATTATACCAGGTTTTTGGTCTTGACAAGCCAGCAGTACTCAATCAAGCCCCGTGTACCCATACTAAATTAATGCAGCATTAGTCAGTGTAGAAAAGAGCCCCACTCATCCCAAAAGCAGCTTGCAGAGATCAAAAATACATGTAGGTCACAGATAAATGAAGCCGTCAGCACAAGGCCAACAATAACCTTCCAACACAGTTACAAACATTGCATTGGAGTGATAGCCATCAGCACAAGTCCATCAATAACCCTAAAACACAGTTACAAGTAAAAATGCGGAGTTTAGCACAATAGTTGCTTAGAGGCTTGCAAATGATAGACAGATATGCTGAAAAGACCTACCAGGATGTGAAAACAAGCAGCCTAAACAGGAGGACCAGCACAGAGGAGTTGTGGATGCTCAGGACAGGATTTTAAAATAGCACCACAGTCCGTGGGAGATCTAAGTAAACTCCGGGCGGAAACTAGCTACGGGGGAGGGGATAGGTGGAGGGAAGGTGGTTGGACTAAAGGGGTAAAAGGTAGGAGGGACTAAAGGGGTTGAAAGTTGGCAAGAAGAAAAGTTCCAGGAGGGGGGCGGGCTTAATAGAGGTGAGTATGGCAGAAAAAGTATCAACAAAGAGCAGTTTAAAGGCTGTAGTTGAAAGGTATGAGCCAAATATTTCCAGCCAGAAAATTAAGGCTGCCTTTACACAGGGTGGTTTAGTAGGGGGGGGGGGGGGGTATTTATAGTCTAAGGATATTAACTTTCAACCGTTTGTGAAAAAATAAAACTTGTTGGGATTATAAAGAATATCTAGGATTTATACTGGTAGATGCTGCCACCTAATGGTAGGAGATAGCACACAGCAGGCATAGTTGGAGCAGTCATTGGTTTAAATATATACTAGGGTAGTGAAAACAGGAGGGGGAGAGGGCAAACGGTTTGCGGTAGGCTGCTAGAATGCGCACACAGGAGGGAAGACTAACTCTATATTTAATTAGTGTTAAGCAACATACATTTACACACTCTTGTTGGGGGGTCTTCTCAGTAGTATTTTTCTAAGTACCAGGCAAGCTGGCCAATTCAGGGTGTCTTCAGGTGATGGCCAAAGGTATTCCTTTTGAGTTTAAAGAAGGGAAGGAGCACCCGGGATGGATTAATGGATTAATTTACACAATCTTACTGTGGGGTCTTCTCAGTAGTATTTTGCTAAGTACCAAGCAAGCTGGCCAATTCAGGGCGTCTTCAGGTGATAGCCAGAGGTATTCCTTTTGCGTTTAAAGCAGGGAGGGAGCACCCGAGATGGATTAATTTACACAATCTTGTTAGGGGTGTCTTCTCAGTAGTATTTTTGTAAGTACCAGGCAAGCTGGCCAATTCAGGGTGTCTTCAGTTGATGGCCGGAGGTATTCCTTTGCGTTTAAAGCAGGGAGGGAGCACCTGAGATGGATTATGGGAGGCGAAAACAAGCAGCCTAAACCGCAGGACCAGCAAAGATGAGCTGTGGATGCTCAGGACAGGATTTAAAAATAGCACCACAGTCCGTGGGAGATATAAGTAAACATGAAGCATAAACTCGTTTCACATATCTATCCAAAGCCCCGGACTCTCTATTAGGGGTGCAGAAAGATGGATTCTCCTCAGTAAGCTCCTTTTTACTAGCTGCCACTACCACTACAACTACAAAAGAAGGCTCCTTACTCCAATGGGCAAAGTCCATAGGAGCTAGCAAATACTTGTATGGCTTCTTAGAGATTGGTTGTACCACATCTGGTTCTTTCCATGCCCAGTGAGAGATCAGGTCCACCATCTCATCAGCCAGTGGGGACCATCTAGGAAGTAACCAAGTTGGTGCCAAAAGCCTCAAAGAACACAGATTCCTCCTGTGAAAGGGGTTCGGAAGACCAAGCACCTTTCTGTCTCACTAGTTTGAGAATCTCACCAAAGGAAATGTCCTCAAGGGGGGGTCTGGGGCCACCCCCTTCATCAAATCTATACCTTCTGTCAGAGACTCCTGTGGGGAGTCTATGTGCCTCCTCTTGCACTTGAGATTCCTAGGAGCTTTCTTGGCATAATGATCTGAGGAGGACTCGGACGTCTTAGGGGTGTCATGGATGAGGACCGATTTCAGACTGTACAGACCAGTCTCAATGGAGCAGAAAAAGAAGTCTCAGCAAACAGGGCAATAATTTGTGGAGGGGGGAGGCAAGGGGGCAAGGATGTCATCTCCCGAAAGCTCTCCATACTGTCACAAAAGCAGAAGCCATAGAAAATCCCAAGACCACCCCAAAGCTACCTGAGTGGCCAAGAGAAACCTCCTGACCCAGTCTCGAAGCACATGTCGGGGCCAAGCTATTAGTACTGAGGCTCCAAGAGGAAGAGATAGCTCTGAGTCTCTCTGAGTTGATCCCCTCCCCCTGGATCCAAAGCTTTGGCCCCAAGATCCCGCCAGCCGCGACAGCATTGGCTGGTTCACAAAGGATGCTAGAGTCAAAGATGACCACAACTTTGGATCTGATGTGGGTAGTGCAGAAGTCTCAGGTCCAAAATCTCCAAAACCAGTCAAGAGATCGGAGTAGGAGCAGCCGCAGCTGTCTGTGGTCTGATGGGAGACAGAGCCAGAACTCCCACCTGACTTGGGTCTTGAAGAGTTTCTTCATCATTCTTTTGAGATCAGTCTCAGACAAACTTCTGGTAGACCTGAAGGAAGATGAAGATAAGGGAGCTCTGGAAGCCTTATAGGGCATTTCCTGCAGAAAGCTTCCAGCTTACATTCACCCTATCAGTTCAGGAGGGGACCTGGGTTACCCTGGGGAAGGAACTCTTGAGGAAGAGTGCGACATGTCCAAGGAGGTAGCCAGATCGGATATCCCTGAAATTTTAAGGAGGCAGTACTGAAGTCAGAGCAGACAAACTAAAGCAGTCAAAGGAACGTTTTGCTGACTTCTTAGTTTTCTCTTTGTCCTTCTCACCTTTGTCGCCTTTTGATTCATCCACAGACTTCTTAGCAGATATGGATGTTCCAGAAATAGAAGATGAGGAAGGAAGAAGACCTTCAAGCACAAGCGTGTCTGAATTCTACTAAAACCTGGAGATTGAACCCTGAACAAATGTCACACACTAACCGACCAGCTGCTAAGCCATAAACACACCCCAATGGGCATCAGAGTTTGGAGTTTTATACCCACAAGTGACACTTCTTAATGCCTGTTGGCTTGTCAACCATAGTCAGCAAAAAAACACAAAAACACAATACCACTAAATAACCACAAAGGCAGACAAAGGTAGTACACCAGCAATGGTAATAAAAATTATCTCAAAGGACAGAAAAAAAAAGGTACAGAAATATACTAGCAAATCCTAATAGGAAAGAGAGAAAAAGAGACAAGAGAGAAGGCATGAGGCCCAGTAGACTCTCAGCCAACTCTATAATGATAAAAAAAAATTAACTCTAAGGGAGAAAAAAAAAATAAAGGCAAGAGTCGAAATGACTCCAACATGAGTAGGAAAAAAGCAAAGGAAGAATCTGGTGACAGGAAAAAAAACCCTGACTTATAAAGAAGTGAGCTATAGCAACCATTTCTGAATGCTGAAACCGGCAAATGAGCTCTGAGGTAGTGTTGGGGTTTAGAGGAGATTATGGATAAGGGTTCTTTCCCTGAGCTGTGGATCCTAAGTCTGAAAAGTGTATGAAGTCAAAATCAGAGATCAGATGCAGAACCCATCAGCTGAGTAACAGATGGAAAAGACAACATCAGATGCACATCTTTTAAGTAAATGTGCCCAAAGGGATGTGAAATTAATATCCTTCACACTGTTAGTCCGATTGTGGACACATGTTGGTGTACCAATGACCCCTCAAGATGTATCAGGAGATTTTTGTGCTGGAGCAGCAGGTAATTCTTCCCTTAGCAATGGAAGGGAAAACCAATGCTGCCTTAGCCAGAAGGGAGCAGTTAGTATTGCTTCTGATCTCTTCTCCATTTTTTAAATTATTCAAAGTAGTAAGGGTATGAGATAGAAAGCATATAGAACAGACTTACTCAATACAGGGTGAGGGCATCCACTACTCAAGTCTGTGTGGAGCTCTGGAGCAGAAGAATTTCTGTAACTGTTTGCTGCTCAAAGAAGCAAAAACAGACCTCACTCTCGTACCATACAACTGTAAGTAGGGTTTAAGAAGGCATCCCTGTCCAGCATGCATTCGTGGGTGGTGCACAAGTCCTGTATGGATGACTCATTAACACCAAGTACCATCACATAGCGCCTCTGTGCTTAAACCCGAGCGCTCTCTGAGACGCTATGAATTTTATGTTGTTACAACCGAATGCCTTCCACAAACACAAATAATTTTATGCTCATATTTTAGCTTCACTGTTAAAAAATTAGGTGAAAAATTATCTGAATTTTGTCAATTACCTTCTCAACTTATTTTTCAGCATGGAGTTACCACATGGTTGTAGTTTAATTTTTTGAGAAAATTGGCTTCCCGTGCACCTTGTACCTTCTTGTGAGCACAGCAAGCCAATTCTGTATCGAGGACCGTATCTAACTACTGTGTACATCAAAACATCTGGCTTTGTGTTAACGTCATATATTTTTTTTAATGTTAAAAAAAAAAAAGACTTAAATGCAGCACTAATTGCAGTATCAGTGCTGTAACAAAGATCACATCTTTCATAACTTACCAATATCGGCACTGTATGTAACTCATTGCATGGATCATGCCTCATATACAACAGATCTCCCACGACAAACCTTGGGAACTTGTTGCAAATACTCCAGCTGCCTTGGGGGTCAGATATAGAAAATATTACAGTCAAGCTTGTTTCAGAAAATTGCATTACACTTACATTTGAGACATTTCTGCTGGACTGCTTTGAAGAACTTTTCCTAGTTACTGCTAGCGCATTTTGTAGCCATGTCTGAAAGGAGTAGGCTGAACAGTATTACAAAGCCCCATGTCCACATGCCACTTTGTCTCTTCTCCAAGGAAAAACAAATCTCTTAGTCAGAAAGATTCACCTAAAGTCTCATTAAATGTGCGAGTAAGGTGCAAGTGGAGCTTGTCAAATGATAACTTGTTTCGTATATCAGCTGCAGAGTTCTGGATCACTTGTCTCCAAACATGCTTGTTTAGAAGTAAAAGTCAATTACTTATAATTACTTAAGTGTATTTCATCACCTTTTGTCCTTTTTCTCTTGCAGGATTACTTACTGCCATACGGTGCAAAGGTACAGTGCTATGGTACCGGCTTCATAAATTAATGCTGATCCTGCATTTGCGATTACTGCTGAAGCGCCAACGCGCCTATTGATTTGACTGCAGCAAACTGCTTTTTAATTTTTGACAAGGTATCTGTTTATTTAGGTCTTTAATTTAATAGAAAACAATGTTTTTCTTTATAGGCCGCCTAGCTGCATGTGTAGATAATACCCCAATATCAAGAACAAGTTTTAATTAATAATCTAATTCACTTAAAAAAAAGTTAATGGAGCACCACGTTTTGCATAAGTATGCATGTTCTGAATCTGAACAATAATGTATGCCAGTGTTAAGCTACTTAAATCCTCACTAATGAGAACCACAGATTTTACAACGGAAGGGAGCAATACAACATCGGTACTGTAAAGTTCTGTACCACTTGCTTCCCTTAAGGCTCAGAAGGATCGGGGGGAAATTTGCTGATGGAAAGAGACAAAATCAGAAACAGGTTTTAAATATTACTTAAATTCTATAAGAAAGTTGAACTGCAGGCTTTCCATCAGTATGTCTGTTCTGAACAAAAAGAAGGAAACTTTAATGTGTGGCATTGTTGACTGACTGTAATCCTTAGGGATACAGTAAATCAGACATTTTGCTGTGACATGGGCAGATGTATGATGCAAAATCAAGGTCCTTCTGCAAAATCAGACACAGACATTTTCAAAGTGCTCAAAGTAATGCACTTAGCTTTCCTACATGTGTTGTAAACATAATTCTGATAACACCAAAATTCAAGTTTTTGCCTGAACTTTCACAAGTAAAGCAAAAATTTCAGGTAAAAAGTGATGCAGCATAGCAATATACTGTCTAGATAACTTCATTTGGTGATTTATATAAACTTGTACCATTGAACACAAGTATACATTTGGCAACTTTAACCAAGCTTGCAGAGTATGGAAACATTAAAACAAATCACTTTCAAATTGTGGTCGCCCACACTGGATACATTGTAACAGCTGGTTTCCTAACAAAATACAAATTTTTAGCCATTGCTTAGCACCTAAATGAAATAAACTGGATCAGACAACAGTAAATCAACTGTGACTAGTTATATTCAATTCCACCTCTCAAGACATTTCCAACACAATATGATTAAAAAATTCAGCACACAAGCCAAGGTACTGAGAGGAAATAATTAGAGAGGGAAAGGAAAAATAATTGGAAGAGGCAACAAATTCATTTGGACTGCAAGCTAGAGATCATCTTCCCTTTCTTGATATCAGAGGGGTTCATAGGTTGGTACTAGGCTATCTTCCCTAGGGCCTATACAAGCCTAGCCATAACAATTCCCTGGCTTTCTTCCGACAGTATTTACTTCCCTGTATAGGCAAGGAGAAATTAAGGGAACCCAAGTGAAAAGAAGCACCAACAGTCTTTAATAGAACATGATAGTTTGTAGTGGAATCTAGAACAGAAGCGGTTGTTAAAAAGGAATAATCTATTAGGGCATATAAAATGCTGCATGATAACTACAGGAATCAATCAGAAGAGGTTAAAAAAAGATTGCGAAGAGATTGGATAAGCAATTCACACATTACTTTTGCAATCATTATTGAGTGGCTCAACCAGATTGTTCAAATATTTCTGACTTCATTTGTGTCTAATTCTAATACGGGGATTGCTCACAGGGATAAATATTTTTGCTTGTACATTAACTCTGGAATGGATCAACCATATGTCTTGGACAATATTTCTGGCTTTGTCAGTCATGTGTAGAATTTAGGTGAGAGGAAGTGCTCATTTTATATATATATATATATATATATATATATATATATATATATATATATATATATATATATATATTCTGTCCTCTCTAGCTCGCCTATGGAATTCTCTCACTCCACTAATCTGTACCACTAGTAACCTCTCTTCCTTCCAAACCTTACTCCACTCCCAGCTAACATCTCAATGGGAATGCTCCTGTTCTCATCCTGCATAAAGTCCCCCAGCTTAAGCTACTCCCCAGGATCCAGTACATCTGCAAACTTCCTCCTACGGTTTGCTAACTCTGATAAGTATCTGTTGGAATTAACAGATTTTGTATATACATATGATTGTATAAAACTTTTATTTTCTTTTTTAAATAATGTCTGATTTTGCATTTCACTAATGCCATTTATTACCTGCACTGCTGTACTATCTATTGTTATAACTTGCTTCTTAATTAACTTGTATTTGTATATTTTATTGGAGTTTTTCTCCCCAGGACTCCATTGAAAACAGGCTCCTCATGGACCATCCTGGCAAACAAACTGCAAATATATATATATATATATATATATATATATATATATATATATATATATATATATATAATATATATAAAAATCCTAATTCTACTGAGAGATGGTAATGGCTCAGTCTTACATTACACCTTCACTATGAATGTAATGAATGTCTGCTCAACAATAGTAATTATCACCTTTGACTGAAAATGCAGAACCTTTCAGTAAAGAAATGCAAGTTATCACATTATTAACTTACAATATTTGCAGTACATTAAGTCATTATCACTTGTCAGGTAAAACGCTCATGCAGCTGTAACTGCTATTCACATTACTCAAAGCCATTATCACACTGATGAATGCATATGCCACTGAAGCCTCACGGTTGTTTATAGTGATTGGTGCCTACACTTCCATTCTGATAGTGTCTGTGTCAGTTGGTGTAGTACCACCAAGTAGGACCACTATGGTAAGGAAAACTCTACTCAATTTTATGAAAACCTCATTGGTTTCAGTACTTATAACACAGTAAAAGAGTTGCAATTGTATGCTGTACTCATATGTACACACATTAAATGCTTTGACTCAGGTTATGAACATTATAATTTTCAATATTTTGTTGAATACGTCTGCTAGGAAACTTGTCAACATGGTGAGTACAACCTCATTTTAAGCTGGTAAACCGCATCTGTATGCTGTACACATGCACAGATGACATTTTGTTTATGACTTAGGTTATGAAATTTATTGTATTTTTTTCATATTTTGGTGAATAACTCTGCTAGGGAACATGTCAACATGCTACATAAGACATATTTTGAAGACAGTATTAGTACTTACAACATGGCAAAAGAACTGCGTTTGTATGCTGCACACATGTACAGAGATCACAGTTTGTTTACGACTTTGGCTATGAAAATGATTATATTTTTTTCATATTTTGGTAAATAACTTTAAGGAACATGTCAACGTGCTAAGTAATCCATCATTTTGAAGACTGTTTTAGTACTTACAACATGGTAAAAGAGCTGTGTCTATATGCTGTACACATATGCAGATATCACAGGTTTGTTTAGGACTTAGGTTATGAAAATTATGACTTTTTTCATATTTTGGTAAATCGCTTTGCTAGGAAATTGTCAACATGCTAAGTAATGCCTCATTTTGAAGACTGTATTAGTCCTTAAAATATGGTAAAAGAACTGTCTGTATACCATACACATTTACATATATCACAGTTTGTTCAGGACTTGGGTTATGAAAATGATGATATTTTTTCATATTTTGGTAAATAACTTTGCTAGGAAGCATGTCAATGTGCCAAGTAATCCCTCATTTTGAGGGCAGTATCAGTCCTAACAATATGGTAAAAGAACTGTGCCCATGCGCTGTACGCATGCATAGATATCACAGCTTGTTTAGGGCTTAAGTTATGGAAATTATGAATTTTTTCATATTTTGGTAAATAACTTTGCGAAGAAGCATGTCAATGTGCCAAGTAATACCTCTTTCTGAAGACAGTATTACTTCTTACAACATGTTAAAATAACTGCCTATGTATGCTGTAGAGATATCACAGTTTGTTTAGTCTTGTAGGATTATGAAAATTATACATTTGCAATATTTCTCATTATGGCCCTATCTTTGCAAGGGAGCATGGTGACGACACAAATGATGCATCATTTTGAAGTTGACATTGTGCCACACAATACTGTACACTGACATGTAGTTACTGTCTGTTACAGGTGATGAAATATTATGTTGTGTTTATCAATTATGAGAAATATAACACTAATAATATTTCTGTGAATATCGCAGCAAAGGAGCATTACACAGTAATGGCTAAGGTATCATTTTTAAAGCTGACATGCATACAAACAAATTAATTACAAATTGTATGGGTCTACATGGTACATTCACCGAGATATTGTGATTTGTTTCACCAAAAAGGTAAAACATATGCATATCAGCATTTCTTAGCAAATATTTAATAATGACTTGGATGCATGCTATTAACATTTACACTGTTGGAAAGGTCAGTGTCTGCTGAACAATATTCGCATTTACATTTTTAGTCTAGCTCTTATGGTTAGAGAATTATGAACATTTCTGTATGGTATTACAAATGGATTACCTAAAAATGAGCTCAGACTGTACTGTTGTTCCTATGGTGGAAGTAAGCAGGCAGCATTTGCTGAGCTGCTCCAGAGTGAATGAGTTAAGCATTCTTATCACATGGGGCATAAATAGTACTCAAGAGTCTTAATGGCCAGTGGGGCTTCTTGCCAAGCCTTCGTGATCAACCTGCAGCAGAATGACTGTCCCCTTGTTTGTTTCTGTATCATATTACTGTAGTATTGTCTTTAATCACATATAGAACTCCTGGCTTCTAAATCTGTGCAAAGCTTTGAAGGCCAGTATCACTGTCATCACCTCCCTCGTGTTTATATGCCATCACTTTTGCTTGTAGCTTCAGATGCCCTGAATTCCTGATATCGATGGTATCTGCCCCACAGACTACATCTGAGGCATTTGTTGTTAAAAGGCTTGACTTGGAAAGGGCTGTCTGAAAGATCCTTCAGACTGCACAGCACTTGAACAGAAAACCATTCCAGTTCCTTCCCTAAAGCAAGGCAGAACTGGGATAGAAGTCTCCAGTGACTGATCATACTACTGCAAGCAATGTGTTCCTCAATCACTATTGTAACCACCTGAAATGCAGCCTTGCTAGGGGTACCATTAGAATGACAATTATTACAGAGTCTAGAATTATCATGAATTCCTGGGCTAATACAGCATCCTTCACTGCTTTATTCCTGATCTAGGCAGAAAGGAATTCTACTTTCTCTTGAGGCAGACATACTTTCCTCTTTGTTGTATCGAGTATGGTCCATATGAGCACCACCAACCTGGATGGAATCAAACTAGATTTTGACAAGTTGAGACAGAGCAACAGACCTTCTGCAGCACCTCCCAAAACTGAGCCAAGATCAGACTGTCATTCCTGATATGGCTATATCTGAATGCTCTTGGTCCTACAATTGGATATCTTTGGTTTATCTAGCGTATCTAGAATATTTGCAGAATGTATGACACCAAAGGACAAGGAAGTAAATTGATGTTAGCAGCCCACTACTTCAAACATAACATTTGTGATCTTAAGTAAATAGTACGTGCAGGTACCAGCCTGTTAATACAGAGTCACCATCAGTGTCTGAGAAGCTAGGAAGGGCAACATGGCCTTGAACTTTGCAACTCTTACAAGTTTTACATCTAAAACAGGTCACCATGGTCCATATTTTCATAGTACTAAGAATAACATTTAGTAAAACTTGCAGCTTCTGCTCCTCAGGAAGCCTGCTCCACGGCCTCAAGTGAAACTGTGTCTTGTATTAGGGGACCTATAAACAGCCTTCCCTCCCGCTGGTAGTGAAGCCATTGCTTTGTATAATTCTAGCTTTACTTGGGAATCCAGGGGTAGAAGAGTTGCTTGGCTTCAACCACAGTCTTCCCTTTTCCTCCAGTTTAAGTTCTGAAGATGGGGCCCCAAAGAGCAACTCCTTGTATAAAGAGTTATTAAGAAGCTGCATTGTGATATCCTCTAGCACAACCCTCCTCCAGGCATGTATCCTAATGACATCATCCTTCACACCAATCCTAGATGCTGCATCCACAGCATCATATCCACATTTAATTCTTGCCACTTTTACAGATGTGTTGACTCTATTATAAAAAAATGTCTTCAGTGTTTCACTCTGACTCTTTCTGCAGCATCGCTAACAGCTTCCCCTAAAAAGTATGGTTGTGTAAAATCTTACCATAACAGCAGATATCCTTCTCTTCACTACTGCAGTATCCAGAACAGAAGGGATCGCCTGCCCTGAGCAACTTGATGCTCGGGCGGGATACAAAAGCCTAATGATCTTGGAAGTATGTCACATTTATGCTCTCCGTACAGAACGTAGGCCATAAAAGGAAAGTACAGTTGTGTAAAAAAAATCTTACCGTAACAGTACATGTCCTTCTCTTCACTGTTGCAATATTCTTAACATGAGGGATCCCCTGCAAAGGGCGACCCAACATCTGGCCAGTATAACAAAGCCTTTAGGTTGTTATTGATACGCTGTACAACATACACATGCTCCCTGTGCAAGGCAAAGACCATAAAGGTGACATCTGAACCTACCATCCTCAGAACTGAGAGCCCCAGAAGGAACCCAGCCCTAGGATACCAGAGGGTAACATACACATCCAGCAGGACAAAAGACCAGGGGGATGAGGGAGGCAGTGAATACTGCAACAGTGAAGCGAAGGACATCTACTGTTACGGTAAGATTTTACACACCTATACTATGTCCTTTCATTTCACCGTTGCAGTATTCTTAACATGGAGAGTGCCAAAGCTCAGGAAGAAGACAGGGAGGAGGAAGGGTCAACTGAGCCTTCTAGGAACCCAAAACCAGTTCTAGCCCAAGAAATGACATCCAACTTGTAATGCTTGGTAAAGGTATGAATCGAAGACCAGGTAGCTCCCTCAAAGATAGAATTTGTATCCAAACCCTTGAAAAAGCACCGCTCATGACAGTCTTTATGGAGAATCTGTTACCCACACTGGCATTTACCCTTTCTGGATGACATAAAACCCCACAACACAAATGTTAAAAGCAAAAAGGATAAGTAAAAAAAAAAAAAAACCACAGCAGGGCACTTATCTGCATGGCTAGGTAACCAACAACAACTGGGGCAATCAGACAGACTAACAAAGATGGCGTTCGGATTGACAGCAAAGAAGTCCTGAGTATGATATGTGCAGACGTGACCTGTATGCCCTATGCCTTGCACGGGAAGCACATGTATGATGTACGGCGTATCATTAACAACCTAAAGGCTTTGGTATACTGGCCAGATGTCGGGCTCCCCTTGGCAGGGGATCCCTCATTTAAGAATACTGCAACAATGAAATGGAAGGACAGCATATGGACACAAGTACCTGGAAATGAACTGCCCCAGAAGAGAACAGTTTCCATATAGGACAAAGGAGTCTATGCACATCCAGGAGGAAAAAATGTAGAGGAAGCAAAAGAGGAAACCCTCAGCAAGAAGGGAATCTTAAAAAAAAAAGAACAAACAAGAGGGGCTTGGAGGGAGGAAGGAAGGGAATGAATACTGCAACAGTGAAGAGAAAGACACCTACTGTGATAAGATTTTACAGAACTGTATTATGTCCATATATACCACTGTTGCAGTATCCAAAACAGAATGGACAGCAAAAAAAGCTCAGGAAACAGAATGGGAGGTGGAAGGCTGAAAAGAGCCCTAAATAAACCCACATAAAATGGTTTCAGCAAAACCTGTTCTGGCCCTAGAACCCCATGTCCAATTTATAATGCTTAGTAAAAAAAGGTATGCACTGAAACCCAGGTAGCAGCTTCAAGGATGGAACTGGTGTCCAACCCCTTGAAGAAGGCACCAGAAGAGGAAACAGACCTAGTGGAACAAGTAGACAGAGATCTGCCAGGAAAAGTATAACAAAAGGAAATGGCCTTAGATATCCAGGAGGACATGGTTTGATTAGCAAGAGCCAACACAAATGTTCTGGTATGAAAGGAAACAAAAAGCTGATCAGACTTACAGATGGCCTTACGTTTTATCCAAATAGTACCTAAGCTGTCTGTGCAAATTCAAGGTATTCTGGACCCTTTCACTAGTAGACTAAGAAGGGAAAAAGGAAGTGGGGTTGTACCAACTTATTCAAGGACAACTGATTTACTACCTTAGGCATAAAAGAAGGATTAGTACAAAGGGACACCCTATCTCTGTGAAAAAAACAAAAAAGGAGGAATGGCTGTAAGGGTATGAACTTCAGAAACCTTTCGAGCAGAAGGAACAGCCCACAGAAAATAGTCTTCCAGGTAGGTTGATGCAAAGAAGCAGAATATGCAGACATAAAAGGAGCCTGAGACAATTTTTTCAAAACAGAATTAAGGTCCAAAGGAGGAGAAACAGGTTTCCTTGGAGACTTAATATGCAGGATGCCTTTAAGAAACTGACCTCAAAACAAGAAGCCAAAGGAGGATTCAAAGCAGAAATGTCTGACAAATGGGCATTCATAGAAGAACAGGCCAGGCTGCAGTAACTTACATAAATAAGAGAGGACCAGATAGACCCCCACTAAAAAGAGGTCCTGGTCACGAGAATGGTACCAGACAGAAAACCTTTTCCATTTGGACATAAAAGATTTGCTGGTTTAGGGTTTCCTTGCTTCCTGGTAAAACCCTGAGCACGTCCTAAAAAAAGAAGTGCCTGAAAGGGATCAAAAACCTATCACCCACAGTATCAGTTGATTGTAGACAAGTGAGGATGGATGAGAGACCTCATATGTCCTGTGTGAGGAGATCCAACCGGTGAGGTAACCTGTAGTGACTGCCCCTAGCCGGATGCATTAAGAGAGGGAACAAGTGATGTTTTGGGCAAAACGGAGTCACTAGAAATATTGTTGGGGAGTCCAGGTGCTCTTCTGCAGGATTGTTGGAAGTACAGGAAGAATACGGAAAGCATAAAGAAACATTCCTTTCCAAGGAAAAGAAACGGTGTCCGCCTTGCATGCCAGATGGCATGGCACTCTGGAACAAAGAGAGGGGAGGTAAAAAGATCAACCTGAAGAATACCCCACCCATGGACAATGTCCAGAAACATGTCTCTCTGAAGCAACCATTTGTGAGCCTGTGTTTTGGACTTGCTCAGAAAGTCTGCCACTAGACTGTACTCTGAAGGTATGTATAATGTCTGAAGAGTTAATGGATAACTGGGAGCCACTTCACTAGCCTGAAGAGCTATCCTGCAGAAGAGGTAAGATTTTGTGCCTCCCTGCTTGTTGACATACAACATCACTGTAGTGTTGTCTGTGTACACTTCAAGGGGGCTGGAGAAAACATGGGGTGAAAAGCTTGCAGGACCAGAATCAGAACTCTTATCTCTTTGGTGTCGATATGGTCTGACTTCTGACAGGAAGGCCAGAGACCCTGAATTTTCAGGTGATCAAAAGAACCTCCCCCCCAGGTCATGTCTGAGGCATTGAACAGTTTTAGAGAAGGGACAGGAGGCTGAAAAGGCAGGCTTGGGTTGAGAACAAACAGTTGAATCCACCACTCAAATTCCTTCTTTAGAAAGGGAAGGACAGGGTACATTGAATTTCAGATGGTGACAATGCTGCAGCCAAACTGACTTGAGGTACCTTTGAAGCTTCTGCAAATGAAGTCTGGCAAGAGGGAGCACTGGAATAAAAGAGGCCATGAATCCCAGGGCCTGAAGAAACTCCCTGGCAGCCAAGCCAGTCAGAGGAAGAAGAGACTGAAAGAAGGTTGTTCTGGTGGCTAAATATTCAATACTGCAACAAGGCATTCAGACCAACTAGCAATAATGGCAGTCAAACTGGCGGCAAAAAATGTCCTAGCTAGTTGTGTCCATACGTCCCTTTTAAGCTCTACATTCTGTACAGGGAGCATAAATGTGACACAGTACATACAAGTACTAATGACGGGTGGCACAATGCTAGGGCACTTCTATGGGCTTAGCTTGTAAAGGCCACAGGGCCATTAGCCTAGTACACACCTATGAACAAGATCATTAGGTTTTTGTATACTGGCTGAGTGTTGGGCTGCCCTGGGCGGGAGATCCCTTTTGTTTTGAATACTGCAACAATTATTCAAGAGGACATCTTAGTCATGTCAGTTTGACAGTTCAGGACTCTGAAGGCTAATGTTTCTGACATGTATAACTTTTTCCACAAAAAAGAGTCAAGTATCCTACCTTTCCTGGCACGGGGAAGAGTGGTGTGCCATGGAACCAGTCTAACTACCTTAGCAGAATCCATGGACAGTACAGATTGATCTGCTACTAGATGTTTGTAAAGGAACTTGCCAGACTTCTGGACTCCAAAAACTGGAAGTCTTTTTAGCAGCAGGTGATCAAGGATCTAGATGTAAGCAAGCAGCTTCAAATGTACCCTCTCCAGGGCTTCCAAAACTGGAGGAACCATATACAGGATGCTGACTCCTCGTTGGTTTGTCGCTTAAAATGGCCTTTCATCAGGGTCAAAGTTTCTCCAAATGAGAGACCCTCTCAGGGTGGTGACCAAGAAAATGAAGCACCTTCTTCATCTGTGTCACATCCCAAGAGTGAGGACGGAAGGGCTTTATAGTCCAGCTTTTCACCCTCACAGAAAAAGAAATATGACATTCTCTCTGAGAAGATTTGTCCTTTACTGTTTATAGAACAGATGCCAGAGATAGAAAACTGCTAAGCCAGCTTAAATCAGTCCTGTGGTGGAGGTTAGGATCAACCATGTAACACAGGTTGTGAAATGGGGGACATTTTTTGACTGGACACTGGGAAAGTTTGATAAGTGAACTGTGCCCAAGGATTTGAGTGCTCATGGGGACATCCCAGATTTACATCTTAGACATGTGGGTGCCCTCCGACTTTCACGTTCTTTAACTGTAACATGTTTCTTATATTCAGATGCCTGGGGCGAAACATTTGATTCAATGGAAGCAAGTCCTCTGATTTGTGAAGATGTGCAAGGTGCCAAAGACATAACAGCCTGGGTGGTAACAGGCAACATTTCTGGAGGGGGTGGAGTGGAAAGTCAACTCCATAGTGCAGATTCCCTCAGATCTAAGGAGATGGGACATACTAGGAAGCTCAACAGTCTCCCAACCCTTCTCTTAGATAATCTACTTCTTTTCAACACACTTTTCCTATTCAATGGGATGCCAGAAAGGGTCCAATGCTGCTGTTCAGCAGATATGGTGGCTTATCACATGAGGGTGAAAACTCTTTCTTGCCTAGGTATGAGTGGGAGGCTCAGTCCCTTATTCTAATCATCTTCCTAGTAAACCCTAAAAACAAAGAAGTGGACACACTGTGAACAACAAATACACTTTGAAGGAAAATCTTTGCACCATATCTGTGTTTTACAGGCACAAAAGTTTTCCTGGGTGGAAATATCACTTTTCCATACCACACTTCAGTAAATACCTGACTAACTACAGCATTAACATACTAATGATGCTTTATAAGAAGGACAACAATATACTTTCCAACGGAGCATCTCTCTGCCCACACTGAAGATCAGGCCTAGCAAGGCACCATATTGATAAATGTTACTGCAGCTTATCAATTGCAGCTAAAAAGAATTAAACGCAGTGTGTGTGTGTGTGTGTGTGTGTGTGTGTGTGTGTGTGTGTGTGTGTGTGTGTGTGTGTGTGTGTACATGCTAGAGAAGATAGAATCAGCCCCGATGGGGAGGAAGAAAAGCACTCAAGTCTGGAAGACTGGCCAGACATCTACACCCCCAACCTGTTGATCCAAACCAAATGGTAAAAAAGGTCATTCAAATAAACCATTCAGTAAACACTGCAAGAACACAACCAAGCTAGAATTTTCTCTATGAGATTCCTTAAACCTCCTGTAATGGAGGCCCATGGGATATATGGAAATGACCCCTTAAGGAAATAGTGTGTTTCAGATACATACCTTTTACTTTAAATCTTTGTGGTTACATTCAGGC
The DNA here is from genome assembly GCF_019279795.1 of Protopterus annectens. Classification (NCBI taxonomy): domain Eukaryota; kingdom Metazoa; phylum Chordata; order Ceratodontiformes; family Protopteridae; genus Protopterus; species Protopterus annectens. Next base: position 981,258,174 of record NC_056744.1, read on the forward strand.
TAACAAAGCTAAACCCAACTAGCCATAGACATACACATTTTGGCCTTTTAACTGACGTCATCAGCACAGCATAAGTGGATAGTTTGGCTATATTTCAGAAACACATGGTCTTTAAAACCCAGCTGATGCCAGTAAACAATAAGATGCCTGCAAAATATCTCAACTAACATCCAAACCAAAGGGTAAAATGTCACACAGATGAACCATTCAATAAAAACTGCAAGAAACTATCCACCTATGCGGAGGATGACCAATTGGGACAAAAACAGGGTTATGAAAATGACCTTGGATTTGCTTATCCTGGCTTTCAGAATGAATTTGGGAACAACAGGAAATGAGGGACACATGGGGGCATTTTTCGGTAACAGAATCCTTCTAATGTTCCCCTGGATGGGGGGCTTGGGGAATTAAGGAAAAAGGAGCCACTGCTGTTTGCACTCATTGGGGATGCACACAGGTTACAGCAAGGCTTTTCCCAATGATGGAAGATTTGTGTTGCAGACAGGCTGAGGGACCACTCGAGTGGCACCATTAAAGAGTAACTAAGCCAGTCGGGAACTGGCCTCCCTAGCAACATGGCTAGGTTATCAACAGTATGCTAACTGTGGACACAGTCCATTCCTAACCTTCACTGCCTTTTTGCAAGGTGGTTAGATGCTGAGTTTCTACTGGACTTTTTCGGTACCAAATCAGTGACTGCTGTTAATGTGGATGGCAACTGCATTTTGAGGTGGGAAGGCCTGAACAACATAGTGTAAGAACTGCCCTCCTCTCTAAAATGTTAATGTGAAGCCTGACCTTTGTCTCCGATTGGACTTATTAGATTATGTGCCCTTGACAATGCTTTCTTCACCCCGCCCCGAAAGCAAAAGCATCTGTACTGACAACCACTAAGAGGACGAGATCAAGAACGGGATTGCTCTCAGTCAAATCTGGCTTGCGAATCCATTATTTCAAAGGATACTTCTAAGTTCTGTAAACCTTTGTGTTGAGTCATGTGTCTGATAATTGAGACCACTAAACTTTTAAGGTGGCATTTTAGATGTACCTAACAGTTACTACTGAGAGTCGCAATGCTTTTAAGAAAAGGCATGTGGAGACAAGATGAGCCTGACTGATGAGTACAATGTGGTTTAAAGGGAGGATCCTTCCCAAAGGAAGACATGACCTGCAGGACAGAGATACCAGTGTGTGCTTCATGACTGCTGGCGACTACAAGAGTTCCATTTGGAAACCTGCAATGTTCACTGTGACTTCCAAGGATTACAACACACTCAAAAAAGATTCTGTTGTAGAAATCAAAATGTCCTGTTAAAGTAGCTAGGAGTCAGTAATGTAGGCAAAGAAACACCTTCAATAATTGCTGCCCCTGGTTTGCTGCAATTACGGACATGCATTTGGTGAACATCATGGGGAGGTGAAAGTGGCATCCACCTTAAAACACAGAAACCTCATGGACTTCTTAGCATCCTTTATGTCGAGTGAGGTGTTCTGCAGTTCCAAACTTACCCAGTCTCCTTATTACAGAGGAACAAAGACAGACAGTACCATTCAGAAGGACTCTATGTGGGTGAATCAAGTGTTGATCTGAGTTCATCTGTCTTTTCAGGAACTAAAAAGAACCTAGAGTAATAACTCCAAGCCCTTCTGGTCTGGTTGGACCTCATTACTTGTGATTTTCCAAAAGCGTGGAATGTCATGCAATATGGGAAAGAAGGGTGGGGTGAGGAGAGGAAGGGAAAAATAGAAGTTATGTATTTACCATAACTTAGCATCTTGTGTTGTCCTATTTCAATGTGCGTCATGAAAGGGTCTTTGGATCCATCCTTGGATCCGACTCGGCCATATTTTCCAGACATATGATCAGAGACTCAAACGCCTCTCTCTCCCATAATGCCTCACTCCTGTTCAAACCCTCAGATTGAGTTTGCTGCCCCTTTCTGAAGATTAACCAAAAACAGAGTTAGACAGTACAGAAAATGGCCAAAAGGAGCCCAGACTAGAAACCAGTGGGTTCCCTCAGCCTCCATATCGCTCTCAGCTTTAAAAGGAAGGGGGAAGGAGGGTGGGATGTGATGCACAGTGAAATAGGACAACAAATGCCAAGTTATGTTAAGTACATAACTTCTAATCTGATGTTGTCCATTTCACTATGCATTGCGAATAGGTCAGTCTCACCAGCAACATAAAACCCTGGGAGAACTCTATGAAAGGATATGCCTGAACACTGCAGACCCAAAGGATGCTCTGTTCCTAGAAACAATGTCCAACTTGTAGTGAGATACAAAAGTGTGAGGTTTAGACCAAGTAGCTGCAGCCCAAACGTCATCAACTGGAGTTCTTGAAGAAAAAGCAGATAATGTAGACATGGACCTGGTAGAATGGGGTCTCACTGGACAGGGAAGTTGTTTTCCCTACTGAGCATAAGCTGTAGCAATACAATTCACTATCTATTTAGCTAAGGAAATTTTAGAAATGGCCTGACCTTACCTGTTTCTAGAAAAAGCAATGAATAGCTGGGTCCGATTTCCTGTTATCTCTATTGCTGTGTATGTAAAAACGCAACTGTCTATGCACATTAAAAAGTATGCAACCTATATTCTCTCCCTTATTGGAGTAATAGGGAAAAAATACAGGCAGGTGAATAGTCTGATTAATATTTGACTCAAACTACTTTTGGGATGAAAGAGGGATTCGTTCTGAGTGAAACTATCTCTTTAGAAAGTGCTATGGTGGTCGAGAAGACAGGGCTTGCAATTCTGACACACTTCAGGCTGAAGCAATGGCCACGAGAAAAGCAGTCTTCCATGACAAAAATTTTAAGTCACATGAGCCAGCAGGTTCGAAAGATTTCTGGGTCAGCCCTTGAAGCATTAAAATGAGATCCCAAGGGTGAGAAGGATCCTTAATCGGGGGGGCCTAAGGTTAAAAATACCTTTCATAAAGGCCCAACATAACCTAGACATGGAAAGAGAGGAAGGAAAACCAGCGTCCTTCCCCACATCAGAGTTGGAGATAGCAGTAAGCTGCAACTTGATGGTGGAAAAAACTAGCTCTGAGCTGGAAGAGTGAAGCAAGAAACATCAAAATGTCAGGGACTGAAGCAGAAAACGGGTCGATATTTCTCTGTGAATCCCAAATAGAAAATATCATCCATTTGCTACAGTATACTTTCTTGGTGGAGGACTTTTAAGAAGCAAGAATGATTTTGCAGACTGGGGAAGCTAGCCTGGACTTTTGCAAGATCACTGGAAGTGAAGAAACCAAGCAGTTAGTTTGAGGAATTGTAGATTGGGGATCTAGTATTCTGATGGGTGAGGTATCGGATCCTGTTTGTGATCTAGCACCATGGAGGATACTTGCAATGATTCCGTAGAAAGGAGAACAATACCTGACAAGGCCAATAAGAGGCAATGAGGATTAGATTGGTCTTCAACCTGTTGGCTTTCTGAAAAACTTTTATCAGGAGAACAGGTGGGTAAGCATGGAGGCGACCTGAGGGCCAATCAGGGACTAGAGCATCCCTGGGTGACTCACCCTCAGGAGAGAGAGCAGAGTGAAGTACGTGCTACACTTGTTGTTTAGGGAAGAGGCAAAGATGTCGCAGCAAGGTTGGGCCCAATGGCTGAATATCTTCTCTGCTACTAATTGGTTCAGGAACTACTTGTGCGGACTCAAAATCGATCTGCTGAGTCTGTCCACAAGAATGTTGGATTCCCTGGGGATGTGCATTGCAATGTGAAAGCGGTTTGAAGAAATTGCCCATTCCCAAACTCGCTGTTTGGCCACTGACAGCGATATGTAGTGAGTAGAATTAATTGTTTTCAGGTCTGAGAAATCAGTGCATTTTGACTGTGAAAGTACTTATCAATTTTGTATGTTTTTTAGCAGTGTTCATTTCTTAGATTAAAGTATTTTAACAGCCTTGGAGTACTCTCTTTCATCTGCTTTGATATATTTGCTGTTTGTGGTCAGACAGCACTTTACCAGCTTATGAACTTTGTTTTTGTTTCATTCCCAAACTCTCTTGGTTTCCCTGCACAAAGGGTACAAACGGGATCCCCCCTGCTTGTTGATGTACCAAACCACCAACATAATGTCCATCATAATTGCAACTGTTCCCAGAGGAAGGGAGTCCTGAAAGGCCTGCAACATAAGGAGGACCACCCTCATCTCCAGAACATTTATGTGCACTTTGATCTTTATCATGGACCACATACCTTGAACCAACCTCCCCTGGAAATGCCCCCCACACCCCAACCCAGCAGAGAAGCACCCATGGTCACCATGGCCGAAAGAGTGGGGAGAATGAATGGCCTTCCAAGATAGAGGTTTGTCCATAAAGATCCACCATTGGACATGGCTCCTACAAATCAGAGTGAGCCTGACTGGAGCTGACAGAGGGATGGCACCGAATAGACCACTGTACTGCTAGGGACCACAGGAGAACTGTCATGAAGAACTTGGCCAGGGGGTACCAAAAGAATGGCAGTTGACATGGATCCCAGGTCTATGAGGACCAGTCAAGTTGGTGGATTCGGAGTGCTTAACCATGCTGTCTCAGGGATAAGATTCTTTGATGGGGAAGGGCTACTAATTGTGTTGTGTTTAGCTGCATCCCAATGAATTCTATATCCTGTACCTGAGTCATCTTGGATTTTGTCATATTTACTGTGCTCCTCAGGCAGTGAAAAAGATGCAACAAACTGGATAGCTTGTAGTAGTCAATGTCTTGTGGGTGATGTCAGGAGCCAATCGTCTAGGTAAGGAAACACCTGGAATCACTGTAGACAGAGATGAGCTGCAACCACTGCCATGCATTTAGTGAACACCTGGGGGGGTGGTGGTGAGGCCAAAGAGCAGTACTCTGAACTGGTAATGACTGGTCCCTCAGCTGGAAGCAGAGACATCATCTGGAGTGCCTATTTTGATACAATAGTACACATCTTGGAACTCTACAGAGCACATCCAGTCATCCTTGTGCAGCAGCAGCAGTAGAATGGACTATACCATAACCATTCAGAACTTCGACTTCCTTACAAACAGATTCAGGCTGCTCAGATCCAAGGTGGGTCGAAGGTCTTCTGTCTTCTTTAGCACTAAAAAGCAGCATTAGTAAGTTCCGAACCCTTGTTGTTTTGGTAGGGACCTGCTGTATGACTTTCTTGTTTAGAATGTTTTGAACTTCTAGAAGGGCACTCTCCCTCTAACTGGGTGACATGGGGAGAAACCTGTCAAAACTGGGAGGAGGAAGGGAAAAGGGAATATATTAACCTCTGAAAATTATATTTAACACCCAGGCATTGCTTATGTTTGTCTAGGCTTCTGGGTGTAAAGAAAGTCCTCCCCTGACTGCCTCCAGAGTAGGGCAGCGCTTCAGAAGTTCTGGAAGGGCCTTATCAGAGAAGGGTTCCCTGAAGCCCTGTTTATGTAGATCCCCACTCCCTCTGGGATCCCTTGCGGAGGAATGGCTTTCCAGGAGAGGCTGACCATGGATCTGATGAATGGAAGCAAAGCCCTGATCCATACAAGATTGGGTAGGGCCTGGTGGAGGAGTGAACGGGTCTCTAGGAGTAGAGAATGCCCTCTCTGCCATCTGGAAGGCCAACAACCTGTCCCCCCAACCCCAGTGGCAGAGACCACCAAAGAAGAGAAGGAAGAGGTCATCCCAGGTCCGACACCTCCAGAAGGCACCGGCCCTGTACTGTCAAAGACCAAGGCCCCCAAAGGGAGGGATTGCTCCGAAAAGGTTAGAGCTGACACCAGCCCCAAGGACTTGGCTCTGACTTCTCGGTTCCAGGACCTGCTTGGCTCCGAAGGGATCGGAGCTGAGCTGGTCCACTCAGGAATGTCAGGCCCTGCAGCTCTGAAACCGAAGACTGGATCAGAAGAGGAAGTTGTAGTATGGGGGTCTGAGCTCTCATGGATCCAGTGTGGGTTGGAGAAGGCAAGATCCCCAGCTGGATCTGGGCTTTGAGGAAACCTCATCATCCAAGCTACATCAGTGTGGGACAGATGAAAGGATCTTGAGGATACAGACGAGTGCGTTGCCGTAGCTGAGCAGGACAGTCCAGACAGGGAAGGGGATTTACTCCATCCTGGAGTATGACTCCAACACCTCCGATCCTCGTGAATCTGACTAGGAGCCTACTCTGGAGAGGAGCAGCTGCGGATCCAAACAGGCTCCACCAGCTCCAATTGGGTGCTTGGACCAGAGGTCTGAAGATCCGGCAGAGATGAGGACATAGCCAATGGAGGCTCCATTGGATCTGAGGGCCCTCTTGGATCCAGAGAGAAATGAGAAACCAACGGATCCGAGGAAGATGGACCCGAGAGTCTCCTTCTCTTTTCAGGAGCAGAAGATGTGGTCCCGAGAAACAGAAGGGGCATGCTTCTTGGCTATGGGTGTCTGGGCTCCAGAAGCTGGGAGAAGACCTCATAGAATAAGCTTATTGCACCAGTCTGCAAGGGCCTGGGGTTGAAGGCCAAACAGAAATCACATGGCATCTCCAAGTGCCCCGGACCCAGGCAATATACACACTTCTTGTGGGCATCAGAATACAGAATCTTATGCTCACAACTGGCACACCTCAAACTCAGAGGGCTTTTACGGCTTGAGAGACGTGCTGGACTAGCACTCACGCAAGCCACTCATGCACACACAGTCTACAGGCAAGAAACTTAAACACCATCAAACTAAAAAATACCAGGAAAGATTTATTTCTTTTTATCTAGAGAGGAAAAAGAAGAAAGAATGAAAAAAGAGGAAAGGAAGGGGTACATGGAGGGCGGGAAAGAAAGACCAGCGACAACTACTGAAAGAAAAAGCCTGAAATGGGAGGGAAGGCTAAAGTACAGTTTTGTACCTACCATAAATGTAGATGTTCGAGTGCTAATACAGCTGCAGTCATAACAGATGGGTTCTCCTGCCGTCAGGCGGGTCCTCGGTCGGCCGAATTCCAAAGTCTAGGTCCGGCATCGGTTGTCGTCACTTTCTTTCCTGACGTCAGTGCGACAGGGGTATATAAGACACAGCCGACGCCATTTTCTTCAGTCTTTCTTGCCCCAGATGTCAGGTGCCCCCAGAAGGAAGGCAATATATATAAAAAAAAAAAAAAAAAAAAAAATATATATATATATATAAATATAATATATAATCATGCATTACAATATAATCAAAAATCAGTAGTTGCAAGCAAATACACCATAGAAGGATAACCCAATCAAGTTGTAAGATGATGAGTTAGCCACTAGGTCTGTACCCAGAGGGGAAGGAGGGAGGGAAACCTGGACTGCAGCTGTATTAGCACTCGAACATCTACATTTATGGTAGGTACAAAACTGTACTATGTTCATCGTGCATACAGCTGCAGTCATAACAGATGGGTAGAATCCCAAAGCTACGCACAGGGTGGTAGGCACTAGGTGGAAATGGGAGGAGCCAGAATGCCCTACAACACAGCAGTAGCAAAGCCTGCTCTAGTTTTGGAGTATAAAGGTAGGTGGTAGTGTTTAGTGAAGGTATGCACAGAACTCCAAGTGGCTGCCTCCAAAATATCTTTGGTAGGGACTCCTCTGAGGAAGGCTGCAGAGGTAGCTGTGGCCCTTGTGGAGTGGGATCTGATGCCTGCAGGTACAGATTTACCATGAAAGGAGTAACAAAACCGTATGCAGTGGCCTATCCATTTCAAAATTGTCTGCTTGGAAATTGGCTTCCCTTGAACTCCTACAGCATAAGACACAATGAGTTGTTCTGATTTCCTGAAAGGCTTTGTTCTGTCCAAATAGTAACGTAGCTGTCTATGGATGTCTAAGGAATGTAGCAGCCTTTCCCCTTTGTTTTGAGGATTGGGGTAAAAGGTAGGTAAGTGTATGGCCTGATTTAAAGCTACCCTGGATACTACCTTAGGCATAAATGACGGGTTGGTTCGTAGGGAAACCCTGTCCTGATGGAAGATGAGAAAGGGCTGCACAGCCATGAGGGCTTGTAGTTCCGAAACCCTACGAGCTGAGGTAATGGCCAGAAGGAAAGCTGTTTTCCAGGACAAATATTGTAAATCTGTTGAGGCAGCTGGTTCAAAGGGAGGCAATGTTAATTTTTCTAGAATGTAATTAAGATCCCAGGCTGGTATTGGTTGTTTCCTTGGAGGTCTTATATTCTTAGCCCCTCTGAGGATCTGTCTTAAGAGTGGGTGAGAGAATAAGGGTGGATCAGTGTTGTATTCTGCAGAAATGGCTGAGGCATGAATTTTGATGGAGGAAAATGAAAGTCCACTGTTCAACAGCTCAGCTAGATACTGTAATATATCAGAGGCAAATTCAGTTTTCTAGGATCCTGGCCTTTTTTCTCATTCCAAGCGCAAAACCGTTTCCATTTTGCGGAGTAAGCCTTTTTAGTAGATGGCCTTCTGGCCTCCAAAATGACATCCTGCACCTCTTTGGAGAGTAGGGTCTGTTGTGGTGTTGAGGAATTTTCCATGCAGTCACATTGAGTGTTTTCAGCTGACTGTGAAGAGTTTTGTAGCTGTGCTGAGTCAGTAGAAGAGGCATTAGAGGTAGGGTCCAGGGAGCAGTATGTGTTAGGCTCCTCAGGAGTAGGTACCAGTGTTGTCTTGGCCAGTCTGGAGCAATCAGTATCATCTTCGGTCTGTCTGCTCTTGCTTTCAAGAGCACCTTGGGCAGAAGAGGCAAAGGTGGGAAGGCGTAAACTGTCCGTGCTGCCCAACTGAAAGAAAGGGCGTCCACTCTCCAGGCCTTTGGATGGAAGGTCCTTGAGCAGAACTTTGTCAATTGATGATTCCTGTGGGTGGCAAAGAGATCTATGTCTGGCCTTCCCCACACTTGGATTATCTTTGTAAAGATTTGAGGATGCAACTTCCATTCGTGTGGGTCTGTCATATTTCTGCTTAGATTGTTTGCCAGTGTGTTTTCCAATCCTGGCAGGTACTGCGCTTGAAGTTCGATTTGCCATTCCAGAGCCAAGTTCCAAAGTGACATGGCTAGCCTGCACAGGGGGTATGAATGTGTTCCTCCTTGTTTGTTTATGTACCACATTACTGTGGTGTTGTCTGTTCTTATCAATAATTCATAGACAAGTACTAGGCTAACTGCCTTTGCGAGCCATTTTAAGCCTAGCCAATTATCCCTTGTGAGACTTGAACCTCGCACCTTGTGTTTGTAAGGCAAACAACTTAACCATTAGGCCACCCTCCCCATTGCCCTGGATGCAGGAGGTCCTTGAAAGCTGTAATTGCATTTATCACTGCTAGCATTTCCTTTTGATTGATGTGAAGGTGCTTTTCCTTTTGGGACCATTTGCCCTGAATGCACCTGTCTGTCATGTGTGCCCCCCAGGCATAGTCTGAGGCGTCTGTTGTGATGACTTGATTTGCTTGAGGCTTGCAGAATGGTAGACCTGTGTTTGTTTGGCATGCTTGGGCCCACCATAGAAATTCCTTTTGCAAGCATGGAATTATTGGTATTATTGTTTCCAAACTGTGGCTGTGTTGAGACCAAAGGTTTTTTTAGGTACCATTGAAGTTTCCTTATATGCAACTTTGCACATGGGATTAGAAGAATGCAAGATGCCATGAAGCCCAGAGCCTGCAGGGTTTTCCTTGCAGTTAGCCTGGTACAATTGGCTAGTATTTTGAAGTACTGAGTTAATTGCCCCTGTTTTTCTGGCGTAAGATAGGCCATCTGGGTGTTTGTGTCCAAGTTGGCACCCAGGAAAGTTATTTTCTGAGATGGTGTTAGCCTGGATTCCTCTTTGTTGACTGTGTAATCCCAGAGAATTCAATAACCGTGTTACATAAGCCAGATGTTCCAGAAGTATGTGTTTGCTGTCCGCTTGGATCAGGCAATCGTCCAAATAAGGGTAAATTTGTATCCCTTGAAGTCTGCAGTAGGCAATTACTGATGCCAGGCATTTCGTGAATACTCTGGGCGCAGTAGATAAGCCAAAGGGCAATGCAGAGAATTGATAGTGGATTGAACCTGCAAGAAATCTGAGGTATCTTCTGCAGCTTTGTCTGATTGGGACATGAAGGTATGCCTCCTTGAGGTCCAATGTTACCAGCCAAGACTCCTTGCCCAGCATGGGAAGAAGCTGCTTTAAGGTGAGCATCTTGAATTTTGGTACGAGTAGAAATGTGTTTAGGATGGATAAGTCCAAAATGGGTCTCCAGTCGGTTCCTTTCCTTGGTACCAGGAATAGTCTGGAATAAAAACCTTGACCTTGTTCGTAAGTAGGTACCTCCTGAATAGCTTTCATGTCCATCAGCTTTGAAATTTGTATTTGAGCCTCTGCCCTTTGATTGTGTGGCAGGTTTGGCATGCCTCTCATTTTTGGAAGAGTGTGAAAATGAAATCCGTAGCCTCTGTTTATAATGTCCAGGATCCATTTGTCTGTTGTGATACTATGCCAATTTTTTGTAAATAATGCCAGCTTTCCTCCCAAAGGTGCTGCCAGCTGAGACTTGCTTGGCATGAAAAGGGGAAAGTCATTGGGTTTGTTTCCTGTATTGTTGTGTACTGTCTTCGCCACCTCTTGGTGCTGGAGTTTGTCATTGTCTGCCTCTATATGATCCTTGAGATTGTCCTCTGCCCCTTGTGCGCCTGTATCTACCTCTTTGGGGCTTGTCCGTGGCTGGAAAGGACCAGTTTTTTGAAGGCCAATTTCTGCTAAAACGTGGTGGTTGAACCTGTAGAAGCGCTTCGACAGTTTGCATAGATTTAGCTTTTTCTTCCATTTTCCGTAGTATCTCCTCAGCATTAGTACCAAATAATACATCCTTTTGTAAAGGAGCATCTAGTAGTTTAGCTTTAACATGATCAGGCAAGGTTTGTTCCCTAAGCCAGGCATGTCTACGAATGACTGATCCTGTAACAGCAGCTCTACTTGAGGCCTCTAGAGCATCATAGCCACATTGTAAGGTGTGTTTACCCACTTGTTCTGCACTATGCATCATATCCTGCAACTCCTTCAAATCTGATTGTTCGGGTTGTGACATTTTATTCCTTAATTGTGATAACAGAAACTGCTGATATTTAAGCATATGTAACTGACAATTTAAGGCCCTCATGGCTAGGGTGGCCGAGGTATATACCTTTTTTCCCCACCTTTCTAAGGATCTAGACTCTCGGAAGGTAGTGGATTCTTAGCAGTAGAGGCCTTCATTCCCTTGGGGCCTTGAGAAATGGTTTCAGGGTCAGCATTATGGCTTTTGTAAAGAAATTGGTGAGAGTTAGGAACTCTGTAGTACCTATCAGGCTTGACTGGGGCAGGAGGCAGGGAATCCGGATTAAGGCAAGCCTCCGAGTAAACATCATCAAGTATGTCCAAGACAGGAGGTATTGCCAGAGGTCTGTGCTGAGGTAGCAAAAGAAATTCCCTAAGTCTTTTCTTGGAATCATAAAAGTCTTGGCCTTCCCAATGGAAGTGTTCCCTCAAGGTATGCAAAGTTTCCCCAAAAGAAAAATCCTCTGGGGGAGATACAGAAAGAATGGACTGCTCTGCATCAGAATCTTCAAAAGGGGAGTACGAGTGTTGCTCTTCATCAGAATGTTCTGAAATAATGGAGCCCTGGTCAGAAGAGGGATAATCTTCCTCCACTCTGGGTCTCTTGTCCGGAGGGGGTTGGGAACCCCTGATAAGAGTAATTAAATCCTCAGCCATTTTTAGCATCTGCCATTTTTAGCATTTGCTTTTTGGGCATGGGGCCTGGAGATGGGCCCTGTGCAACAGGCCTCTTGGGATGCATGGCTGATTTGGACTTAGTAAAGGCCTTTATGGAAAAGGAAGATGAGGGTCTGAAGACACCATGGATGGAAGTGGACCTGTCCACATTAGGAGGCTCAACACTCACAGTGGCTTCGGTAGCTGTAGTCTGGGTATGGGCCGAGGCACCTGCGGTCTCGGTTACAGAAGACACCGCCAGAGAAGTGTCGTCGGTAGTCAGGGGCTGCGTAGGCGCCTCGCTGAGAACCGGACCACGTGCACCCAGTTTTGGCGTGGTGTCGGTGGAGACTGCGGACCTCGCGTGTCGGTCTTTGTCCTTGCGTTTTTTGGACAAAACGGTAGTCGGAGTCTCAGGTGACATTTTATAATCAAAAGCTTTGCCAAAAAAGTGCTGGGCGAACTCCGCCCGACGCTTAACAGTGCGTTTATTGAAAGAAGCGCAAAAGCGACAGCCAGAGACGTCGTGGTCTGGGCCTAAACAAGGTATATAGAGGGAATGGAAATCCTTATGCGGTATTTGCTTCCCACAAGAAATACAATTGTTAACTTTGTCTGACATCGGTCTGAGGCAAGAAAAGTTTCCCCAATGGGGTACTTAGCTTTAAAGAAGACTTTGTTTTCCAAATTTTCGTAATTTCAGGAGCTGGCCGACCGGCACTTGCGAACTGCTTCTGCTTCGGGCACCGCACGGCAAAAAAGACTGAAGAAAATGGTGTCGGCTGTGTCTTGTATACCCCTGTCGCACTGACGTCAGGAAAGAAAGCGACGACAACCAACGCCGGACCTAGACTTTGGAATTCGGCCGACCGAGGACCCGCCTGATGGCAGGAGAACCCATCTGTTATGACTGCAGCTGTATGCACGATGAACATCGATAAAGTACTAAAAAGACTAGTGGGAAGAGTCTGAGGCTCAGATTGTATGTTTGGAAGATATGGCCCAGCTGGATCCAAGGACGGATCTGAAAATCCATTTGTGATGCATAGTGAAATGGACAATGGACAACATTAGATTACAGCAATTCATTCTTACTGCCTTTATCCATTTATCCTCTATGATGGCATAGCATGAATTAAAGTGGAGGAAAGATGACCCCTGCCAGCATCCACCAGGTGAGAATTAGACAAGGTCACAGGGATTAGTCAAGATGCCTCACTTCTCTCAAAGGAGGACCATGTAATTCCTATTGTTGCTGTTTCATACTGCTCCTGGAATGTTGATCATTCTGGAAAATACTGCATAATCAAAGTATCAGGCAAGGAAATGTCTTGTTGAACGGTTTTAAAACCATTCCAAGGATAATATTGTTTTACACCAGTTTACACAGAAATTTATGTACTCACCATAACTATGCTTCTGTATTTTCCATTTTCAGTCTTCCTCACTGAATGGGTTCGGATCTGATCCGAATCTGCCACATTACTCTAGATTCTAGGATCCAACATTCAGACTCCTCCCTTTACCTGTAATGCCCATGACCACTGAATTACCTCAGATCAAGTTTGCTGCTAATATACAACTTTCAAAATATAACTAGTGAAATTACTAAAGAAATTAGAAAGATAAAAGAACATTAACAGAACAGGGGCTCAAACAGGAACTGTGGTTCCTAACAAAAAACTATCAGGTCACTCCCAAACGCATGGATAGGGGGAAGGTGGGAGAGGGGGGACTTGAGAAAGAATGACAATGGACAACACAGATGTAGTTATGGTGAGCACATAACTTGTACATCTGATATTGTCATGTTTATTTGGTCCTCAACGAATGTAAGAGTCCCCAGCTACGAAAAACCCTGGGTGGCCATAATGGAAGGATGTTCTGAAGAACAGCAGAACCGAATGCTCGGAGAGGATATCCTACTTGTAATGAGTAATACAGGTATGACCATGTGGCAGCTGCACAAATATCATCACTGGAGGCTCTGGCCCAAAAAGCAGCTGACGTAGCCAGTGCCCTAGTTGAGTGTGTCCTTGGCTACCTTGGTAGGGTTACACCACTAGAAGTGTCAATGTAAGAAATGCAATAAGTGATCTATTTGGCTAATGAAGTTTTTGAAACAAGTGATCCTAGTTTGTTACTGGAAAAAGAAACAAATAACTGGTCAGCTTTTCTAAATTCATCAGTCCTTTATAATAAAAATGAAGTTGTCTATGCACATCTAAAAGATGAAGCTTGTATTCTCCTTCACTGTCAAATTTAGGAAAGAATACAGATAGGCTGATGACTTGATTAATGTTTGTTTCAGAGGCAACTTTAGATAAAAGGATGGGTTAGTACGCAAGGTAACCCTACCTTTAAGGAAAATCAAATAAGGTGGTCTTGCAGAGAGTGCTTGGAGATCAGAGACCCATCTCCCAGAAGTTATAGCCACAAGGAAAACTGTTTTTCAAGAAAGAAATCTGTTTCAGCCGATGTCTCAAAGGGTGACTGTACTAAACTCTGTAACATAATGGTAAGAATCTAAGGAGGAGTGGGATCCTTAATCGTCAGTCTAAGTAAAAATGTACCTTTAAGAAAAGCTCTGCACAACTTTGATGAGGATAAAGGGGAAGCACCGTCTCAGATGTGGTAATTAGAGATGGCTGTCAGCTGAACTTTAATGGTGGAGAAACTTGCACCATTTTGCAAAAGAGAAGCAAGGAAATCTAAAACAGCTGGAAAGGGAGCAGTGAAAGGGTCCAAGTCTCTGCTGAGCCCAAAAAGTAAATGTCTTCCATTTACTCTTACAAATCTTTCTTGTAGAAGGCTTCTGGGATGAGAACAAAATTTGGCGAACAGGACAGCAAAGCCCGAAATGTTGAGCAATCACTTGAACTGAAAAAAAACATGCAGTTAATCTGATGCCTGCAATGTCCAGATGAGTCATCCGTAACAGATGTGAAAAGGAGGTCTGGACTACGATCCAATGTCCAGGGATAACACAGTACTGTAGATGAGTCCATATAAAGGGGAGCCACACTTTATAAGGCCAGAATGGGGCAATAAGGATTACTTTGCTGTTCAATCGGAGTGCTTTCTGAAGGAATTTTGGAATTACAGGTACGGGAGGATAAGCATACAGGACCGGGGGGCCAAACATGGACTAGAGCACAACTTGGTGACTGCCCCTGAAGTGGAATTAAGGCAAAGAACCTGCCGCATTTGTTTTTCAGGGGAGAGGCAAAAAGATCACAGCCATTCTGGCTCCACTTGCAGAAAATCATGTTTTCCTCTGTTTGATTGAGAGACCACTCATGAGGCATCAGAATAGTCCAGCAGATCCTGTTGACTAGAACGCTGGATTTCCCAGGTATATGCGTTGCCACAAGAAGACTGTTGGAGGAGATCGCCCACTACCAAACTCTTACTGCTTCTTGGCAAAAAGGGTAAAATCTGGTTCCTCCTTGATATACAAAACCAACAACATATTGTCTGTTTGGATAGCAGTTGTCCCCAGAGGAGGAGAGTTATGACGTGCTTGCAAAGCTAAAAGGACCACTGTCATCCCTAAGACATTTATACACAAATTGGTCTCTTCTGGGGACCATGTGCCTTGAACAGTCCATCCCAAGAATACCCCCCCCGGCCTAACTGGGAGGTGTCTGTGGTCAATGTGGCAAATGAGTGAGGAACGATAAAGGGACGTCCTAGACAAACATCTTCACACTGTGTCCACCATAGTAGGGATTCCTTGCAAACCCAAGATAGCTTTATAGGGTATGGTAAAGGCTGTCAGTGAAGGGACTATTGTACTGCTACAGTCCACTGAAGGATTCTCATGTGAAAGCAAGCTGTAGATATCGCATCAACCATTGATCCTAGGGCTTTAAGAATCAGCTCTGCTTGGGGAAAGGGGTGAGAAAGAAAGTACAGTTGTGTACACCTACCATAAATGTAGATGTTCGAGTGTCTTCACTGTTGCAGTCATGACTGTAGGGTTCTCCCCTGCCGGCAGGCAGCCCCCGGGTCGGCCAGAATCCCAAAGTCTGGGTCCGGCGTCGGCTGTTCAACCATGCTCCCTGACGTCAGAGCACCAGGAGTACAAAGCTGACAGCAGACGCCATCTTCTCCAGTTTTTCTTGCCCCAGATGTCAGGAGTCCCAAAATAAAAAAGGTCCCATAACCTTTGCAAATACACCTCAGAAGAATGGTGAAAAAAAAGGAAATACACAAAAGTAAAAATAAGAGGGGACAGGAGGGAGGGGACAGACTGCAACAGTGAAGACACTCGAACATCTACATTTATGGTAGGTGTACACAACTGTACTATGTTCATCGTGTTTCACTGTTGCAGTCATGACTGTAGGGTAGAATCCCAAAGCTGAAAGAAAGGGAGGTGGTCATAAAGAGGAAGGGGCGGCTAAAAGGCCCTGCAAGACTGCAGAGGCAAAGCCTGCCCTAGACTTAGAGTAGAGAGGTAGATTGTAGTGCTTAGAAAATGTATGCACTGAACTCCAAGTTGCAGCTTCCAAAATGTCCTTGGTAGGAACTCCCCTGAGGAAGGCCGCAGAAGTGGCAGCAGCTCTGGTGGAATGAGTCCGTATACTCCCTGGGATTTGCTTTCCATGGTGAGAATAACAAAATCTGATTCCATGAGCAATCCATTTAGAAATGGTCTGTTTTGAAGTGGCTTTACCTTGGACTTGAAGCATAAGAAACAAACAATTGATCTGATTTTCTGATGTCCTTGGTTCTGTTCAGGTAAAAACGTAGCTGTCTGTGTACATCCAAGGAATGTAAGATCCTTTCCGCTTTATTTTGAGGAGTGGGGAAAAAGGTTGGCAAGTGTACAGATTGATTTAAAGCCACCTTGGAAACCACCTTAGACATGAAGGTAGGATTAGTCCTCAAAGATACCCTGTCTTGATGAAAAATAATATAAGGTTCCACAGCCATAAGAGCTTGTAACTCTGAAACTCTCCTGGCAGAGGTTAGGGCTAACAGGATGGCTGTTTTCCAAGATAAAAACTTGATGTCAGAAGAGGCAGCAGGCTCAAAAGGAGGCAAGGTTAGTTTTTCCAAAACATAGTTGAGATCCCAAGCAGGAATAGGAGGAGATCTAATAGGTCTTAAGTTCTTAGCTCCTCTGAGAAACTGTTGCATGAGCTGGTGGGAAAAGATGGGAGGGTCTGTATTATAATGAGCAGAAATAGCAGAGGCATGTATCTTAATGGAAGAGAAAGAGAGACCCTTATGTAAGAGATCTGTCAAGTAAAGTAAAATTAAAGTAATGTTAGGAAGAAGAGGATCAGAATCCTGAGCCTGCATCCAGGAACAAAATCTTTTCCATTTTCCTGCATAAGATTTTCTAGTGCTAGGACGTCTGGCTTCTAAAATGACATCCATAACCTGCTTGGGCAGTAAAGAAGAAATCAAAGGACCTGGATTAACCAGGCTGCCAAGCTAAGAGTTCTGACATGAGAGTGTAGAACCTGACCCTGATGTTGGGACAGAAGGTTCGGAGACTGAGGTAAAACCCAAGGGGGCTCCAAGCAAAGGTTTTTTTTTTAGAGTTGGATACCAAAACTGCTGAGGCCAATTTGGAGCCAGCAAGATTATCCTCTTGGGCTTGTCCTGTTTTATCTTCAATAAAACCCGTGGAAGAAGAGGAAGAGGCGGAAAGGCATATCCCGAGAGGTTCCTCCAACAGAATGACAGGGCGTCCACTTTCCAAGCTTCTCTGTGGAAAGTCCTGGTGCAAAAAGTCTGTAGTTGATTTAGATGGGATGCAAAGAGGTCTATGTGAGGACATCCCCCGACTGCTGTTATCATCCTGAATATTTTGGTGTCCAGCATCCACTCGTTTGGATCCGAAAGATTTCTGCTCAGACGGTCTGCCAGTAAATTTTGTTTCCCTGATAGGAACTGAGCTTGAAGATCCAGATTGCAAGCTAGAGCTATGTTCCATAGATCCATGGCTAGTCTGCAAAGGGGGTAGGAATGAGATCCCCCTTGCCTGTTTATGTACCACATAACTGTGGTGTTGTCTGTCCGTATTAACAGTTGTCCTGGTTGTAAAAGATTCCTGAAGGCCAATAGAGCTTTCTGAACGGCTAACATTTCCTTTAAATTGATATGCAGGTGCTTCTGATCCTTTGTCCAAAGGCCCTGCAAACAATTGCCCTGAAAATGGGCTCCCCAAGCATAATCCGAGGCGTCTGTGGTTAGAATCTGAGAGACAGGAGGCAGATGGAAGGGCTTCCCTTTGTTTAGAGCACATGCCCTGGACCACCAAAGAAATTCCTTTTGAAGGCAAGGAAGGACGGAGATCAGCATGTCTAAACTGTGGCAATGCTGAGACCATACACTTTTTAGGTACCACTGTATTTTCCTCATGTGTAGTCTTGCATATGGTACGAGAAGGATGCAGGAGGCCATGTAACCCAAAGCCTGCAGGAATTTCCTTGCAGATAGATGAGTTAAAGTTGCCAAGGCTCTGAAAGTAGAAGCCAGCTGTAACTGTTTTTCGGATGTCAGAAATGCCATCTGGGTTGTGGTGTTTAGAAGCACACCCAGTTATCTGTTGTGATGGTGTCAAATTTGACTTTTTTATGTTTACAGAGAATCCCAGGAACTTGAGGAGGTTCTGTACAAATTCTAGATGCTGGAGTAAGGCATCTTTGCTGTCTGCCTGAATTAGACAATCGTCCAGATAAGGGTAAATTTGAATTCCCTAGAGTCTGCAGTAAGCTACTACTGGAGCCAGGCATTTGGTGAAGACCCTGGGTGCAGTAGATAATCCAAAGGGCAGCGCAGAGAATTGAAAGTGCCTCGATCCGGCTTTGAACCTGAGGTATTTTCTGCGATCCTGCCTGATGGGAATGTGTAAATATGCCTCCTTTAAATCCAAAGTTACTATCCATGCATTTTTGGACAGCATTGGAAGTAGCTGCTGTAGAGTAAGCATCTTGAATTTCAGAATCTCTAGAAAGGTGTTCAAGACCGACAGATCCAGAATGGGTCTCCATGAGTTTTGCTTCCTTGGGACTAGAAAAAGCCTTGAATAAAAAGTTTCCCATCTCTGAAAGAGGAACCAGTTCTATGGCATTCATAGCCAAAAGAGCTTCCACCTGGTTTAAGGCCTCCGTCCATTGATGCTTTGGAAGGTCTGGCCATCCGCTTGGCCTTGGCAAGGTATGAAAATGGAATTTGTAACCTCTTAAAACCACATCCAAAACCCATTTGTCTTGGGTTATTTGAGTCCAATTTTGATAAAAAAGAGAGAGTTTTCCTCCGAGAGGGGCTTCCAGGCAAGAAGTTCCTGTAGCCCAACAGAGGGAGTCATTGAGTTTGTTTCCTTTGAGATTGTGACCTGTCCTCTCCTCCCCTAGGGGTGGAAGCAGTCCACTGTCTTGGTCTATAAACATCTTGCGTTTGAGGCCTCCCTCTGGAACGTCTATATCTACCCCTCTGAGGCCTGTCAGAAGCAGGAAAGGACCAATTTTTAGAAAGCCAATTCCTGCTAAATCTAGGAGGCTGTACTTGTAAGAAATCTTTAACTGTTTGCATGGATTTCGCCTTATCCTCCATCTTTTTAATTACCTCTTCAGCTTTAGATCCAAACAAAACATTATGCTGAACAGGAGCATCCAATAATTTAGCCTTTATTTGTTCAGGTAAATTTTGTTCCTTTAGCCATGCATGCCGTCTAATGACTGTGCCAGAGGCCGCAGCCCTACAAGAAGCCTCCAAGGCATCCAATCCACAGTGTAAACCATGCTTCCCAACTTGTTCAATGGCGTGCAATGTCATGTAATTCCTTATCTGCACAGGCAGAAATGGAAGTAAGCTTCTGTTTTAAGACAGACAATAGAAATTGCTGGTATTTAAACATATGAAACTGACAGTTTAAAGCCCTAATGGACAAAGTAGCAGAAGTGTACACCTTTTTGCCCCATCTTTCTAAGGATCGAGAATCCTTTTCAGTAGGAATGGGATTTTTGACAGAAGCAGCCTTAACTCCCTTGGGACCCTGAGAAATGGTTTCAGGGTCAGCAGAAGGGTTCTTGTATGAAAACTGATGGGAATCAGGAACCCTGTAATATCTATCAGGCTTAACAGGAGCTGGAGGAAGAGTGTCAGGGGTTAAGTTAGCCTCCGAAAAGGCATCATCCACAATATCCAAAACAGGAGGAATAGCCAGGGGTCTATGTTGAGGAAGAAGAAGAAATTCCCTCAGTCTTTTCTTGGATTCCAAAAACTCCTGTCCTTCCCAATGGAAATGTTCCCTCATTTCATGCAAAGTTTCCCCAAATGAGAAATCCTCATTGGGAGAAGCAGAAGGAATGGATTCTTCAGCATCAGAATCCTCATAAGGAGGGAAAGAATATTCCTGATCAGAAGAAGAAACTGAGGAAACAGAAGCCTGATCAGAGGAATCATAAGAAACATCCTGCCTTGGCCTTTTGTCTGGAGGGGGATGAGAACCCCTAATCATAGTAATTAAATCCTCCGCCATCTTGAGTAACTGTTTCTGTGACTTAGGAGCCGGTTCAGAAGAGGCCTGTGTTGAAGTCTTGGATTTTGAAGGAGTCTTTGCCTTTGGCTTTGCCTTTATCAGTAGCTGAGTAGGCCTGAAAACCCCTTCGGAAGCCGGTACCTGCACAGCGGCTCCGGACTCATCCGAAGGAGCATTGTCTGAAGGTCCTGCAACAGAAATATTTAAAGGCCTGGTTGGCTCCTCATGAGAGTCCGTTTCGGCCGTCGGTTCTGAAATGGCCGACGACAGGGGCTGCAAAAGCACCTCACTGACAACGGCCGAACCTGAAGCTGGCTCCGCTTGTGCACTATCATCAGATTTGGACCTCGGAGGCCTGTCTTTATCCTTGCGACGCTTGTGAACTCCGGTAGCCAGGACTGTATCCGACGACATTTTGTAGTTAAAGCCACCAAGTAATGAAAAGCAAAATCGTACCTTCGCTTAATTGTACGTTGATTGAATCTAGCACAAAACCAACAACTAGCTACGTCGTGGTCAGGGCCCAAGCAAGGAATAAAGTAAGAATGAAAATCCTTATGAGGTATTTGCTTCCCACATGAAATACAATTATTAACTTTTTCTGACATCGGAGTGGAGCAAGAAAAAAGTTTCCCCAACGGGGTACTTAGCTGTGAGTGGAGAAGAAAGTCTTCGGACCGAAGTATATCAGTAAAATTCGTCAGGAGTCAGCCGACCGGCACTTGCGAACTGCTATCACCGCACGGCAAGAAAGACTGGAGAAGATGGCGTCGGCTGTCAGCTTTGTACTCCTGGCGCTCTGACTTCAGGGAGCATGGTTGAACAGCCGACGCCGGACCCAGACTTTGGGATTCTGGCCGACTGGGGGCTGCCTGCCGGCAGGGGAGAACCCTACAGTCATGACTGCAACAGTGAAACACGATGAACATCCTGTCTGACGTGTAATCTTAAGGCAAGAACTCTTGTTTTGTGGTAATAGAGCAAGATGATTGACTGTACCTAGGGGAGCCCCTATAAACTCCAAGACTTGAAATGGTTGGAGGTGGGACTTCAACAGATTGACTGTGATTCCCAAGGAGTGGAATAACTGAAGCAAGTAATCCCTGACTTTTTCTAGCTGAAGCCTGGCTGTAGCAGTAATCAGCCAGTCTTTGTATGAGCTGCTACCACTGCCATACATTTGGTGAACACCCTGGGGTCTGTGGTGAGACCAAAGGGCAGGGATCTGAACTGGTAATTACTAGCTTCCAGCCGGAATTGCAAGAATCTTTGAGAGCACCTATTCATTTTGATATGATAGTATGCATCCTGAAGATCTATGGAGCACATTCAATCATTCTTTTGTAAGAGAAGCAGAATGGACTGAACCATGACCATCTGGAACTTGGAACTCTTTAGGAACTGGTTCAAATAACTGATATCCAAGATGGATCTCAGAGCTCCTGTTTTCTTTGGCACTAAAAAGAATCTTGAGTAAATTCTGGATCCTCTCTGGTCTGGTGGAAAGTCTTGGATGAATCTTTTGTCTAGCAGCTTTTGAACTTCTAGAGATGCTGACTCCCACTGATTGGGTGCAACATTGGGGAGATGTTTTCTTTTCACTGGGGTAAGTTGTAAAACGGAAATTAAATGTCCTCAGGATATAATCCTTTGCACCCATGAGTCTTCTGTGATGGCTGTCTAGGTGACTAGGTGCAGGGATAAGTGCCCCAACTGCCTCCAGAAAAGAACTGTTGGGCAACCTTTCACGTGTGCTGAAAGGGTCTGTCTGAGAAGGAATATAGAGATAGTACAGTTTTGTACCTACCATAAATGTAGATGTCCGAGAGACATGCAACTGCAGTCATAACATGTGGGTTGTCCTGCCTCAGGCAGCCCTCGGTCGGCCGGATTCCAAAGTCTGGGTCCGACGTCGGCTGATGTCGCATTTCTCTCCGACGTCAGAGCGGCTGGAGTACATAAGCATCAGCCGACGCCATTTTCTTCAGTGTTTCTTGCCCCAGATGCCAGGTGCCCTCCAAGGAAGGCTGTAATCAAATTGGTAGACATAAACAGGATTCCAAACACATACAAGAGTAATAAAACAAATACACCATAACAGATATCCCCAGCTAAGAGTGAGGGGGATAGGAGTGGACCCTAAGCATAGAGGGGTATGGAGGGAGGGAAAACCCGACTGCAGTTGCATGTCTCTCGGACATCTACATTATGGTAGGTACAAAACTGTACTATGTCCTTCAAGAATGCAACTGCAGTCATAACATGTGGGTAGAATACCATAGCTTAGCTGGGGGAGGAGGTATGCTCTAGGAAAGAGATGGTGTGGCAATCAAACCCTGCAGGACTGCCGAAGCAAAGCCTGCTCTGGATCTGGAATATAGGGGGAGATTGTAGTGTTTTGAAAATGTATGCACGAAGCTCCATGTAGCAGCTTCTAGAATGTCCTTTGTAGGCACCCCTTTTAAAAATGCTGTAGAGGTAGCTGTAGCTCTGGTGGAATGTGGTCTGACATAGGCTGGAACAGTCTTTCCATGAAAGGAATAACAGAATCTGATGCAATGTCCAATCCATTTAGAAATAGTCTGTTTTGAAATAGCTTTTCCTTGGACTGCAGGGGCGTAAGCTACAAAAAGCTGTTCAGACTTCCTACTGGCCTTTGTTCTGTCCAAGTAGTATCGAAGTTGTCTATGAATGTCCAAAGTATGTAAAAGCCTTTCCCCCTTATTTTCAGGATTGGGAAAGAAGGCAGGCAGATGAATGGCTTGATTTAGAGAAACCCTAGATACCACCTTTGGCATAAAGGTAGGGTTGGTCCTTAATGAAACCCTGTCTCTGTGAAAAATAATAAAGGGTGGTATTGCCATTAGGGCCTGTAGTGCCGAAACCCTTCTTGCTGAGGTAATTGCCAACAGGAAGGCTGTTTTCCATGAGAGAAATTGCAAGTCAGCTGAAGCTGCTGGCTCAAAAGGAGGTAGAAACACCAAAAAAGCCAGCAAGGTAGTTTCACCGTTTATTGTGAGGCGAAAAAAACGGACATAAATGTCCTGCTTCAAATAATACTCATACTAGTTTCGGCACCAGCCTTCATCAGTGAGTAAAAAACAGTTCAAAATCCAAAAACAACGTCAGTATATATACTATTGTGCACCAATAGGAAAACAGACATTCTCATCAGGCTCCTGGAATAGATTTAAAATAACACAGCAGAATGTATATAGACACAAATTAATATAAAATAATGCTTAAACCAAATAGTTATACCTAATACCAAATAACCAAGACAAATCCATAAATAATGTTTGCCTGTATGATAAAAATATTGGTTAATAATGGTATTATCATAGGTATTAAAAAAGATGGCATGAATACAATGTATATGGCTGCATGGTGAAAAATGACTGTCATGATAACATAATTAATGATTTATAAATGGTCATTAAAACCCGGAGGAAATAGGGCTCCAAGATGTGTTATCCAATATCTTTCTTTGTGGCTTAAGATACCTTGCCATCCAGTTTGATTTTGCCTGTTGCCCGTAATTTTATCTATGATAGTAAATCTATTCCAGGAGCCTGATGAGAATGTCTGTTTTCCTATTGGTGCACAATAGTATATATACTGACGTTGTTTTTGGATTTTGAACTGTTTTTTACTCACTGATGAAGGCTGGTGCCGAAACTAGTATGAGTATTATTTGAAGCAGGACATTTATGTCCGTTTTTTTCGCCTCACAATAAACGGTGAAACTACCTTGCTGGCTTTTTTGGTGTTTGTTCCAAGGTTGGTTGGCCGAGCAGTCGTACGAGCGAGGGCTTGTGTCTGATCAAAAGGAGGTAGAGTCAGTTTTTCTAAGACAAAATTGAGGTCCCAGGCTGGCACTGGGGCCTTTCTTGGTGGCTTAATGTTCTTGATTCCCCTGAGGAATTGTCTTAGTAAGGGGTGAGAAAAAAACAGGAGGATCAGTGTTGTATCTAGCTGAAATAGCAGATGCATGTATTTTTATTGAAGAATATGAGAGACCACTCTGTAACAAATCTGCCAAATATTCCAAGATAAGTGGGATGTTCAGTAATGATGCATCCTGCCCTTTTTTGCTGGTATTCCAATTGCTGAATCTTTTCCACTTTGCTAAATAAACCTTTCTGGTGGACGGTCTTCGAGCCTCTGTTAGTATCCGCTGAACTTCCTTGGAGAGAGGTAAGTTGAATTCATTTAAGGGATCTCCCAGGCTGTTAGCTGCAGAGTCTGAAGGTTTGGATGCAGTGATTCGAAATTGTGCTGAGTCAAAAGTTGAGACCACTGAGGAAGGGCCCACCTCCTGGTGTGACATATGCTCCGTAGTAGTGGGTACCAGTGTTGTCTTGGCCAATCCGGAGCTATTAATATTCCCTTGGGCTTCTCTGCTTTGATCTTTAGTAATACTGAGGTCATCAGTGGCAGAGGTGGGAATGCATAGATTGCTAGGGAGTTCCAGCTGAATGAAAGAGCATCTATTTTCCAAGCCTTTGGATGGTATGTCCTTGTGCAAAATTTTGGTAGTAGATGATTGAGGTGAGAGGCAAATAGGTCCACCTCTGGCTTGCCCCATGTCGAAGTGAGTTGTCTGAAAGCCTTCGGATGCAACCTCCACTTGTGTGGATCTGTGAATTTCCTGCTTAGGCTGTCTGCCAACACATTGTCTTTTCCTGGAACAAACTGTGATTGCAACTGGATGTTTAGACTCAGTGATTTCTCCCAAAGCTGCATTGTCAGTCTGCAAAGGGGATAAGAATGAGTGCCCCCCTGCTTGTTTATGTACCACATCACAGTGGTGTTGTCTGTCCGTATCATTAAGTGGCCTTGCTGGAGTTGGTTTTGAAAAGCCTCGATAGCATGCATTACTGCCAGCATTTCCTTTTGATTTATATGCAGATGTGTTTCCTTTGGAGACCATTGTCCTTGTATACACCTGCCTTCCATGTGCGCTCCCCATCCGAGGTCTGAGGCGTCTGTAGTCATGGTCTGTGTTATCTGTGGTTTTTTGAATGATAAACCTGTGTTTTCCTGGCTCACAGAAGCTCACCATTGGAATTCCTTTTGTAAGCATGGAATGAGTGGTATGATTGTCTCCAAGTTGTTGCTGTGCTGAGACCAAACGCTTTTTAGGTACCATTGAAGCTTTCTCATGTGTAGTTTTGCTAATGGAACCAGTAGAATGCAGGATGCCATGTAACCCAGGGCCTGTAGGAATCTCCTTGCAGTCATCTGGGTGAGTTTTGCTAAACCTTTGAAGTATTGAGTTAACTTCTCTCGCTTGTCTTCTGTCAGGTAAGCCATTTGAGAGGCTGTGTCTAGTTTGGCCCCTAAGAAGATTATTTGCTGGGATGGCTGCAGTCTTGACTTTTGGAAGTTGACTGTGTATCCCAGAGCTTGAAGTAATCGTGTGACATATTCCGATTTTTTGTCAACATCAATTTGTCGTCCGCTTGTATGAGGCAGTCGTCCAGGTACGGGTAGATTTGTATACCCTGGAGCCTGCAATGAGCAATTACTGAAGCCAGGCATTTTGTAAACACTCTGGGTGCAGTAGATAAGCCAAATGGCAATGCTGAGAATTGATAGTGCTCTGGCCCTGCAAGAAATCTGAGGTATCTTCTGCAGCTGTGTCTGATAGGGACATGCAGGTATGCCTCCTTGAGGTCCAGAGTGATCAGCCACGACTCCTTGCCCAGCATGGGAAGGAGTTGCTGTAGAGTCAGCATTTTGAACTTCGGTACTATGAGAAAGGTGTTTAATGCGGACAAGTCCAGTATTGGTCTCCATTGAGTTTCTTTTCTTGGAACAAGGAACAGTCTTGAGTAAAACCCCTGTTCTTGTTCTTGTTGTGGAACTCTTTCTATTGCTTTCATTTGAGTTAGCAGAGAGATTTGCTTGATAGCCTCTACCCTTTGATGTTGTGGTAGATTTGGCATGCCTTGTTTCCTTGGTAAGGTATGGAAATGAAACCTGTACCCTCGGTCTACAATGTCCAAAATCCATTTGTCCTTTGTCAGTCTGTGCCAGTTTTCTGCAAACAGAGATAATTTTCCGCCCAAGGGAGCTTCTAGTTGTTCTCTGGTAGGCGGTAGTAAAGGAAAGTCATTGAGATTGTGGTTGTTGGGCAGGAGAAACCCCTCGCCACCTCTTTGGTTTCCTGGCTGCCATTGACGTCCCCTGTAAGGGCCTCTGTATTGGCCTCTTCCTCGGCCACGTCTGTTCTTACCCCTTTGAAACTTTTCTGGATTAGGAAAGGACCAGTTTTTTGAAGGCCAATTCCTACTGAATCTGGGGGGTTGAACCTGGAGGAAATCCTTTACAGTTTGAACTGATTTTGCTTTTTCTTCGATGGTCTTTAGCACATCCTTAGCATTTGCACCAAAAAGCTTGTTCTTTTCCAGAGGTGCATCCAGTAGTTTTGATTTTACATGATCTGGTAGAGGTTGATCTTTTAACCAAGCATGTCTTCGCATCACTGCCCCTGTCATAGCTGCCCTACATGAAGCTTCCAGTGCATCATATCCACACTGCAGGAAGTGATTGCTTACTTGCTGAATGTTATGTACAGCTTCCTGCAAAGACTTCCTGTCTAAAGGATCAGGAGAAGCTAGTGTTTTTTGTAAATCTTCTAAAAGATAATCCTGATATTGGAACATATGAAAAAGGCAATTTAAGGCTCTCATAGATAAAGTAGTGGAAGTGTAAACCTTTTTACCCCATCTCTCTAATGACCTTGCTTCCCTGTTGGAGGGCAAAGGATTTTTTGAGGTGGAGGCTGAAACTCCTTTAGGCCCCTGTGAAATGGTTTCCAAATCAACAGTATGGGCCCTGAATAAATGGGAATGCGTTTCTGGGACCCTGTAATACCTGTCTGGCTTGGCTGGTGCAGGAGGGAGAGTATCACGGGTAGCACTAGAATCAGAATACAAATCATCCAGAACATCAAGTACAGGGGGAATAGCTAAGGGCCTATGCTTTGGCTTCTTAAGGAAGGTCCTAAGGCGTTTCCTGGAATCAGAATATTCCTGGCCCTGCCACTTGAAATGTTCCCTCATGGTGTGCAGAACTTCCCCAAAGGAAATATCCTCAGGAGGGGAGGCCGAAGGTATGGAATCTTCTGCATCAGAGTCCTCATAGGTCTGGAAGAGCTCTTCCTGGCTATCAGAGTGGACAGAGCCCTCACAGTCTTCATCTGAATGAGTAGGGTCAGAGGGTTCAACCCGGGGCCTTTTATCAGGAGGAGGCTGGGATGCTCTCTCAGGATGGGTCTGCAAACCTCTTATCATGGAAATTAAATCAGCAGCCATGGACATAATTTGTGTCTTCGGAGTCGGCTGAGGTAAGGCTCTAGGAGTAATATGCTTTGTTTTGCTGGCTGCCTTAGCCCTAGTGTAGGCCTTAATAGACATGGCCATCGGGGGCCTGGCAGCTCCACGTGCAGGAGTGACCTTGTCTACAGCAATGGTCTCTGGCATATCCTCGGTTTCGGTATCCGGAGGAAAATCTATAACTGGCGTCGGAGTAATGTCTGGAATCGGAGTCGTCGGTAATGCGGTGTCTTCGGTTCGGAGCGGTGGGGAGACCGTCTCAGCGGGAACCGGAGCACTCGCGCTAGGTTTTGGCGTGGAGTCGGAAGAAGACACGGGCCGAGGATGTCGGTCTCGGTCTTTTCGTTTTTTGGGAGTTTGCGATGTCGGAAAATCCGACGGCATGGTATAAGCAAATTTATCGCCGAAAAAGTCTTCCGCGAACTCCGCCCGGCGCCTGAGAGTGCGCTTGTTGAAGCGAGCACAGGCTACACAGGCCGAGATGTCGTGGTCTGGGCCCAGGCAAGGGAGGCAGTAAGAGTGGAAATCCTTATGAGGTATTTGTTTACCACAAAAAAGACAATTGTTAACTTTTTCAGTAATTTCTGACATCGGCTGAGGCAAGAAAAGGTCCCCAACGGGGTACTTAGCTTTTGATGACTTCGTATCGTAGAATACAGGAGCTGACCGACCGCACTTGCGAACTGCTTCTGCTTCGGGCACCGCGTGGCAAGAAAGACAGAAGAAAATGGCGTCGGCTGATGCTTATGTACTCCAGCCGCTCTGACGCCGGAGAGAAATGCGACATCAGCCGACGTCGGACCCAGACTTTGGAATCCGGCCGACCGAGGGCTGCCTGAGGCAGGACAACCCACATGTTATGACTGCAGTTGCATTCTTGAAGGACATCCTTGGTTCTGCAGTCCTCCTCTGCTGCATGGGCGGTATCTTCTATTATAATTATTTCCCCCTCTGCCTCTGGGAGAAAAGTGTCCGCAGGATTCTTGAAAAGGCCATTCAGATTTTCAGAACTGCACCTTTTTACCACATGCTGATTCCAAGAAAAACATCTTTGTGGGGTGGAAAAATTAATTCCCAAGGCAGATAAGATCCTCCCATCTTGCTCACTATGGGAATGTGTGTCTAATGGTTGGTCCAAACGAAGATCCATCAAAAGTACTGTTGATGTATGAAGCTTTAAAGGGCTCCACAAAATCACACAGCCTCATCCAGGCATGTCTCCTAATCGCTATGCCTGAACTGGTGGCCTGTGAGGAATTTTCAGTTGCATGTGAGATTAGCCTCATGGATGCATTTGATATTGACTGTAGGGTGGCCAGTTGGGAAGAAAAAGATTTTTGTCCCTCTGCTGACATGGACACGGGTAGAATTAGAGAGCTCCTTAACCAAATCCCTCTGTAACCTAGTGAAGTGTGCCAGGGAGTTCAATGACCATAAAGCAAAGGTCGCTTGAGGTATAAACTCGATTCCCATACCTGCCAATGTCCAAGACTTTCTATTAGGGGAAAGAACAGCAGAGTTCTGCTTGGCTAGCTCCTTCGTGATGGCTGCTGCAAAAACATGGATCATTTTCATCCCATGTTGTCTGTCTGCCGGGGCACTAAAACTTTATCCAGGCATCTAGGGATTGTTTCTATGGCATCCAGTTCCTTCCATTCCCAGCAGGACACAAGATCTATAAGCTCATCCACCTGGTGGGTAACCCAGGATGTAGATAGGACAGACCCAAAAGCTTCAAAGAACAGTGATTCCTCCTGGAAAGGGATTTGGGATGACCAAAAACTTTTCTGGCATATGATTTCTAAAATGTCTCCACAGGAGACATCTTCAGGTGGCAATATAGGGGACCTCTCTCCCTCATCAAAATCAATGTCTTCTGTGAGGGATTCCTGTGGGAAATCCAAGTGCCTCCTTTTGTATGACCCCTTTCGGGGGACCTCTTCAGTGGGGTGCTCTGGAGAGATATATGAAGAGGCAGGCAAGTTCCCTAACTGGAACTGCCTGGAAGCTCACACATGCTGGCTGTCCCTGGGGGGATTGGATGAGCAGACTCAAATGCAGGATCCAAAGGGGGAACAGGAACTGTATCCAAAGATGTAAGAGTAGAAACTGCTATCGGATGAAAGAAGACCCTTGACCACCACCTCAAAGGCAGAGGGACCAGAAGAAAAGTACAGTTGTGTACACTTACCATAAATGTAGATGTTCGAGTGTATTCACTATTGCAGTCATTACATTTGGGTAATCTGCTGGCAGGTTGCCCTCAGTCGGCCTGATTAACAAAGTCTTGGGTCCTGCGTCAGTTGCTGTCCCTTCTTCCATGACGCCGGGTCGTCAGGGGTATAAAATATGCAGCCGACGCCATTACATCAGTTTTTCTTGCCCCATATGTCAGGTGCCGCCCTAATGGGAAGCAATTAAATATAAAAGTACAAAGATATATCTCCAACAAAAAAACAAATACACCAAAAAGGCTTTTAAGCATAGTAAAGGAAAGTAGAGGTATAGGCAAAAAAAGTTAGGGGGCTGGAGGGAGGACAACCATGACTGCAACAGTGAATACACTCGAACATCTACATTTATGGTAAGTGTAAACAACTGTACTACGTTCTTTGTGTTTCACTGTTGCAGTCATTACATTTGGGTAGATTCCCAAAGCTATGGTTGGGGAGGAGGAATTTAGATAGCATTAAGGCCAGCTATAAGGCCCAGCAAGACTGCAGTGGCAAAGCCAGCTCTGGATTTAGAGAAAATTGGCAAATGATAATGCTTGGTGAAAGTATGTACAGAACTCCAGGTAGCAGCTTCTAGGATGTCCCTGGTAGAGACGCCTCTGAGAAAGGCTATAGAGGTAGATGCAGCCCTGGTGGAGTGAGGTCTGATCCCCTGGGGGATGGGTTTTCCATGGTGCTTATAGCAGAAATGAATGCAGTGGCTTATCCATTTAGAAATGGTTTGCTTTGAAACAGCCTTCCCCTCTGCCCCTGCAGCAAATGCCACCAGCAGTTGTTCAGATTTCCTTTGAGGTTTAGTCCTGTCCAAGTAGAATCTAAGTTGTCTGTGCACATCTAAGGAATGCAGTATCCATTCCCCTTTATTCTGTGGATTGGGAAAGAAGGTTGCTGAATGAATGGACTGATTAAGAGCCACACTGGATACCACCTTGGGCATGAAGGATGGATTGGTTCTGAGTGACACCCTGTCCGCATGAAAGATGATGAAAGGCTCCACTGCCATAAGGGCCTGTAATTCAGATACCTTTCTAGCTGAAGTGATTGCTAAAAGGAAAGCTGTTTTCCAAGAAAGAAATTTTAAGTCTGCAGTAGCAGCTGGCTCGAAAGGAGGTAGAGTGAGTTTCTCCAAGACAAAGTTAAGGTCCCAGGCTGGGGTTGGAGCTCTCCAGGGTGGTCTCAAATTGTTGGCCCCTCTGAGGAACTGCTTGAGAAGTGGATGAGAGAAGAGGGGTGGTTTCAGTGTTATAATGATCTGAAATAGCTGAGGCGTGGATTTTAATGGAGAAAAAAGACAGGCCCTTGTGAAGCATCTCAGTTAAGTATTGTAAAATCGGAGGTAAATTAGGCGCTGCTGTGCTCATACCTAGAGATTGTTTCCAGGCACAGAATCGTTTTCCATTTGTTAGCAGAAGATTTTCTAGTACTAGGCCTCCTTGCCTCTAAAATGATACCCATCACAGGTTTACTGAGGGATGGTAAAGGAGAGATTATGTAATTAGCCAGGCTGCAAGGTTCAGTGTTAGAAGCTGAGGGTGCAGAATCTTGTTCTCCTGTTGAGACAACAGGGAAGGAGAGTCTGAGGCAGGTGCCATGGGGATAACCGTGACACACTGCGCAGGAGGGGGTACCAGTGTTGGTGCAGCCAGTCTGGAGCAATCAAAATCATCCTTGGTTTGTCCTGTTTGATTTTTAGTAGTACTTTGGAGAGCAGAGGCAGAGGGGGGAAGGCAAAGACTGATAGGTTTTTTCGCTGAAGGACAGAGCATCCACTTTCCAGGCTTATTTGTGGGGAGTCCTTGTGCAAAATTTATCCAATTGGTAGTTCTGGGGAGAGGCAAACAGGTCTATATCTGGGCTCCCCCATTTGCTTGTCAACATGTTGAAAATCCTTGGTTCCAGTTTCCACTCGTGTGGGTCCATGAGGTTTCTGCTTAGTCTGCCTGCCACTGTATTTAATTTTCCTGGCAGGAATTGAGCTTGTAGGTGCACTTGGTAGCTCAAGGTTGCATTCCACAATGCCACGGCTAGTCTGCAGAGGGGGTAAGAATGCATACCCCCCTACCTGTTTATGTACCACATAACAGTGGTGTTGTCTGTCTTTACCATTAGTTGTCCTGGAAGAATGTGGTCCTTGAAGGCTGTCAGAGCATTCTGTACAGCTAACATTTCTTTTTGATTAATATGCAGGTGCATTTGACCTGGGTTCCATTTGCCCTGAATGCACTTCCCTGCCAGGTGAGCCCCACACGCATAGTCTGATGCGACTGTTGTTAAGGTTTGGATGGCAGGGGGTGGTGTGAAAGGTAGTCCCGTGTTTTGGTGGCAGGCCTCTGCCAACCAAAGGAACTCTAGGCATAGGCAAGATATGACAGGAATCATTGTTTTCAGATCCTAAGAATGTTGACACCATAGGCTTTTTAGATACTATTGTAGCTTCCTCATATGCAGTTTTGCATATGGAATTAGAAGAATGCAGGAGGCCATGAACCCCAAGGCTTGCAGTGTTTGTCTTGCAGATAGCAGGGTTTTTGTGGCCACTTGTTTGAAGAACGCTGTCAAATGAATTTGTTTCTCTGGCGTGAAGTAATCATCTGGGAAGTTGTATTCAAGCTTGCTCCCAGGAATATAATTTGTTGACAGGGTACCAGGTGTGATATACTTTCATTTATGGTGTACCCTAGACAAGTTAGAACCCTCTGTAAAAAGGCCTGATGATTCAAAAGTATGTCCTGTCTTTCTGCCTGAATTAGACAATCGTCCAGATATGGGTATATTTGAATACTTCTTTGCCTGCATAATGCAATAACTGGAGCTAGGCACTTTGAGAATACCCTGGACACAGTAGATAAGCCAAAGGGCAGTGCAGAAAACTGATAGTGCATGTAGCCTGCTTTGAAGCGTAAGCATCTTCTGCAAGATTCCCTGATTGGGATGTGCAGGTATGCTTCTTTTAAATCTAGTGTTGCCAACCAGGCATCTTTGCCTAGCATAGGAAGTAATTGGTAAAGAATCAGCATCTTGAATTTTGAAATCTCCAAAAAGGTGTTTAGAGTAGACAGGTCCAGGATAGGACGCCATGAATTTTCTTTTCTGGGTACCAGGAAAAGTCTCGAGTAGAAACCTTGTCCCTTTTCCTCTTCTGGTACCAGTTGAATAGCCACCATGCTTAAGAGAGAAAGTACTTGTTTTTGGGCCTCTGCCCAATGACTTGGTTGGGGGGGGTAGGTCCAGCCACCCATTTGGTGTTGGCAATGTGTTGAAGTGAAATCTGTATCCCTGGGACACTATATTTAAAACCCATTTGTCCTAGGTAATGTTCCCAATTCTTTGCATGAAGAGCAATCTTTCCCCCCAAAGTGGCAGTCAGTTGATAAGTACTTGGAAATTTTAAAAGGAAGTCATTGAGACAGTATACCATGGGGGGGGTCTTATTATTCCCAGATTTGGAAGTGGAGGCCCCCCACTGCTTAAATCTGTCTCTCCCCTGGAACTGAAAAGTACAGTTTTGTACCTACCATAAATGTAGATGTTCGAGTGTATACACTGCTGCAGTCATTACACTTGGGCTATCCTGCCGTCAGGCGGTTCCCCAGTCGGCCTGAGTTCCAAAGTCTTGGTCCGGGGTCATTTGCTGTCGCCTCTTCCCTGACGTCAGTGCGACAGGGGCATATAAGATGCAGCCGACGCTATTTTCTTCAGTTTTTCTTGCCCCAGATGTCAGGTGCCCCCAAATGGGTAGGCAATTCAAATTGCTAATAAAACACAGATAGGAAAAGCAAACAACAACTTTTAGTTACCAGCAAATACTCCCCATAGGTAGTTAAGGGTAGAAGATATAGGTACGTACGAGCAAATAAGAGGGGAAGGAGGGAGGGTAACCTGGGTGCAGCAGTGTATACACTCGAACATCTACATTTATGGTAGGTACAAAACTGTACTATGTTCATCGTGTTACACTGCTGCAGTCATTACACTTGGGTAGTACCCCAAAGCTGAGGTAGGGTGGCTGGTTCTATAAGGCATTAGGTGTGGCTATAAGGCCCTGCAGCACATCAGTGGCGAAGCCAGCTCTGGATTTAGAGTATAAAAGCAGATGGTAATGCTTGGTGAAGGTATGCACAGAACTCCATGTTGTTGCTTCCAAAATATCCTTGGTAGGCTCTCCTCTGAGGTAGGCAGTTGAAGTGGCTGTTGCCCTGGTGGAGTGAGATCTAATGCCTATAGGTATAGGTTTCCCATGGTGTGTGTAGCAGAAAAGTATGCAATGTCCTATCCATTTTGAAATGGTCTGTTTTGAAATGGCTTTTCCCTGTGCTCCTGCAGCATAGGCTACCAGTAATTGCTCAGATTTTCTGAAAGCTTTGGTTTTGTCCAAGTAGAAGTGTAACTGCCTGTGAATGTCCAAAGAATGCAGTAGTTTCTCCCCTTTATTCTGTGGTTTTGGATAAAAAGTTGGCAAGTGAATAGTTTGGTTTAGAGCCACACTTTAAACTACCTTTGGCATAAATGTAGGGTTAGTTCTTAAAGACACCCTGTCCTGGTGGAAAATGAGGAAAGGTTCCACTGCCATTAGTGCCTGTAATTCTGAAACTCTTCGAGCTGATGTTATTGCCAGGAGCAGAGCAGTTTTCCAAGAGATATATTTTAATTCTGCTGTGTTAGCTGGCACAAAGGGAGGTAAAGTTAATTTTTCCAAAACAAAGTTGAGGTCCCAAGTTGGAGTAGGTGCTCTACGGGACGGTCTTATGTTTTTAGCCCCTCTGAGGTACTGTTTTAGCAAAGGATTAGAGAAAATTGGTGGATCCGTGTTGTAATGAGCAGAGATGGCAGAGGTGTGGATCTTGATGGATGAAAAAGAGAGGCCTTTGTCCAGCATCTCAGTTAAATATTGTAGAATCCGAGGAATGTTTGGGACAAGAGGGTCAAGGCTGTGAGCCTGGTTCCAGGCACAGAATATTTTCCATTTATCCGAATAGGCTTTCCTGGTACTAGGCCTTCTGGCCTCCAGAATGACATCCATAACAGCTTTGGAGAGAGGCACTTGCTTGACTAAGGAATTTTCCATGCAGCTAGGTTTAAGGTCTTTAGCTGACTGTGAAGTATTTGATTGTTGTGCTGAGTCAGCAGATGTAGGATTTGAGGCAATATCCAGGGTGGTTCTTGTGCTAAATTCTTTAAGATTGAGTACCAGTGCTGGCGTGGCCAGTCTGGAGCAATCAGGATCATCTTTGGCTCTTCTTGCCTGGCTTTTATGAGTACCTTTGGAAGGAGAGGTAGTGGAGGGAAAGCATATACTTGTAGGTTTCTTCAGCTGAATGAGAGGGCATCCACTTTCCATGCTTGTGGATGGTAACTCCTTGTGCAAAATTTCTGTAGCTGGCAGTTCATTGGGGATGCAAACAGATTTATGTCTGGGCTCCACCATTTCTGTGTTATCATTCTGAATATTTGTGGATTCAATTCCCATTCGTGGGAATCCATGATGTTTCTGCTTAAGTCGTCTGCCTGTGTGTTTTTCTCTCCTGGCAGGAATTGTGCTTGCAGATGAACTTGATAGTTTAGAGCTGTGTTCCACAAGGTCACGGCTTGTCTGCAGAGGGAATAGCAGTGAATGCCCCCTTGCTTGTTTATGTACCACATAATTAGAAGTTATGTACCTACCATAACGTTCCATGTTAGTTGTCTTCTCTCGCCTTCTTTCTTGCTGGATGGGTTCGGAGCCGATCCTCGGCTCCGACTCGGCACTTGCTAAGCTCGAGAGTCATTTTTACCAGCTCGAGGCAGCCCCATATCCCATGATGCAAGGCGGTAATTACCCAGATCTCGTTTGGTATCTAGAGGAAAAACTGCCTATAAAACTTTCCATCAAGGAAAGAGGAACAACTAACCTAAAAAGGCTGTAAAGGGAAACCAGGTAATCAAGGACAAGAACTATCTGGTGTCCAAGGAAGAAGAATCTTCCAGAGAAAAGGGGAGATCAAGGTCTGTCCAGGCTAGGGGGATAGGAGGGAGGGACGCAAGAAAGAAGGCGAGAGAAGACAACTAACATGGAACGTTATGGTAGGTACATAACTTCTAAATGTTAAGTTGTCAATGTCGCCTTCATTCTTGCTGGATGGGACCGTGTCCCTAGCACCTCTATCCTGAATGGCTCAATGGAACAGACTCTTGAGAACAGTGGAACCAAAGCTTGCCCTGTCCCTGGAGGCCAAATCCAATTTGTAATGAGAAACGAAGGTATGAGGAGTGGCCCAAGTGGCTGCTGCACAAATAGTATCTAAGGGTAGCCTAGCCTGAAAAGCTGTAGAAGTGGCTAGACCTCTTGTGGAATGAGCTTTAGGCTTTGAGCTCAGCTGTTTGCCCCTAAGCTGATAAATGTCAGAAATGGTGGAAGATAGCCATCTGGATAAGGTCACTTTAGAAACAGGGAGACCGTTTTTATTTTCAGCATAAGAAAGGAAGAGCTGATCGGACTTCCTAAATTGCTTCGTTCTGTCCAAGTAATATCTGAGTTGGCGATGAACATCTAGGTAATGTAATTTTGTTCCCCTGTTAGAATAATTTGGAAAAAATACAGGAAGATCAATGGATTGGTTTAAATTTGTCTTAGAAGCAACCTTGGGCAAAAAGGATGGATTGGTTCTCAAGGATACTCTGTCCTTGTGGAAGACCAAATAAGGGGGACGAACACAGAGGGCATGAAGTTCAGACACTCTTCTACCCGAGGTAATAGCGACTAGAAAAAGTGTCTTCCAAGAAAGAAACTTTAATGAACATGAAGAAGCCGGTTCGAAAGGGGGAAGTATCAAGGATGTCAGTACTAAATTTAGGTCCCACTGTGGTGGAGGATCCCTAACAGGGGGTTTAAGAAGGAACACTCCTTTGAGAAAGGCTTTACAAAGTTTGTGGGACATAATGTTGTGGTCTGCAAACCCGACATGGAAGTTCGAGATTGCTGCCAACTGAACTTTGACTGTGGAAGACGAAGAACCTGAGTGAAAAATTTCCGCTAGAAAATCCAAGACCGACTGAATAGGGGCAGTAAAGGGGTCTATGTTCTTAGATTTTGCCCAAAGGGAGAAGCGTTTCCACTTGCTAGAGTAAATCCTCCTGGTAGAGGACTTAAGGAGAAGCTACTATGATATCTCTAACGGGATTAGAGATCATAGGAAGCCTGGCTAAGGAAGGAAGTGGAGCAACCAAGCTGTGAGGTTGAGGGAAGGAATGCAGTTGACCCGACTGGTGGGTCAGAAGATCTGGAGCTGGGTCCAGATGCCAAGGCTGCACCAAGAGATGGCGATGAAGGAACGGGAACCAAATTTGTCGAGGCCAGTAAGGGGCAATGAGAATCATTTTGGCTCTCAAGACGGTAGCTTTCTGGAGTACTTGTGGTATCAAAGGAAAGGGAGGAAAAGCATAAAGGAGTCCCCGGGGCCAATCTTGGGTAAGAGCGTCTCTGGGGGGATGGCCCGGAAGTGGGAAGAGAGAGAAGTCTGGGCATTTGCTGTTTTGAGGTGTAGCAAAAAGATCGCAGCATGGGCGGCCCCACTTCTGAAAAATCTCCTCCACTATGGATTGCTTGAGAGACCACTCATGAGGCATGAGTATAGCTCTGCTCAATCTGTCCGCTATTATGTTGGTTTTCCCGGGGATATGCGTTGCTACCAGAAACCGATGAGAGGAGATCGTCCATTGCCAAAGTCTGAGAGCTTCTCGACACAAGGGATAGGACTTGGTTCCGCCCTGCTTGTTGATGTACCACACGACGGACATGTTGTCCGTGTGAACTGCAATAGTCCCTAAAGGAAGAAAGTCGTTGAGGGCTTGCAACGTTAAAAGCACTGCTCTCATCTCTAGGAAATTTATGTGCAGGTGGTATTCGAACGGTTGTCACGTGCCATGAACCATCCTGCCCTGATAATGCTCCTCCCACCCGATCAGGGAGGCATCCGAAGTGACCGTGGCTACCGGGGCCGAGGGAACAAATGGTCTGCCCTGATGGACTAGAGGAGAGGAAATCCACCAGGATAGATGGTTCTTGCAGGTTTGTGTCACCAGGATCTTGTGACGCATGGGAAGCTGCTGGAAGGACCATTGGGTGAACAACATCCATTGTAGGAGACGCATGTAAAAACGGGCCAGAGGAAGAAGTGTGATGGCAGCTGCCATGAGGCCCAACACTTTCAGGACCAACCTGGCTTGTACCCTTTTGCTGGATAGGATGATCCGAACGTGGTTTTGGATATCTAGGATTCTCTGACTTGTTAGGTTTGCTGACATCCGAGTAATGTCTAGATTTGCGCCTATAAAGGTAATAGATTAGCAGGGCGATAAGGAAGACTTTTTGAAGTTGACTGAAATTTCTAACTGACCTCAGAGACGTAGAGTGTAATCTCTGGCTTGGAGAATTTGATGCCTGGTGATGGCCGAGAGGAGCCAGTCGTCGAGATACGGAAACACCTGGAATCCTTGACGTCTCAGGTGAGCCGTGACCACTGCCATGCATTTGGTGAACACTCTGGGGGGCTGCAGTGAGACCAAAGGGCAGGGCTCTGAATTGAAAATGACTGGTCCCCAGCCGAAAGCGGAGAAAACTTCTGGAGCGTCTGTGGATTTTTATGTGATAGTACGCATCCTGAAGGTCTATGGAGCACATCCAGTTGTCTTTGCCCAGAAAAGGCAAAATCGACTGAAGTGTGACCATCCGAAATCTTGTCTTTTTGACAGACTTGTTGAGCTTGCTGAGGTCTAATATTGGTCTCCAGTCTCCCGTCTTTTTGGGGACCAAAAAGAACCTTGAGTAGATTCCGGACTCTAAATGATCTGTTGGTACTGGCTGGATGGCCCTTTTTTTAAGAAGCTTTGAAACCTCTAGTTTTGCAATTTCCCTTAGACCGGGTGGAACGTCTGGAAGGGAACCTTTTTGAGGGAAGGGGCTTTCCTCGAAAGGAATCTTGTAACCCTTGGATATGATCGACTGTACCCATTTGTCTTGAGAGAGGGAAAACCAGGCTTCTGGGTACAGCGACAATCTCCCCCCGACTGCCTCCAAGGGTGGACAGTCGGGCAACACCTCAGGGATGCTGGGAGGGCTTGTCAGAGAGAGGCTCTCTGCTGCCCTGGTTCTGCGGACCTCCTCTGCCCCTAGGGCGGCGTCTATTGTTATTACCCCCTCTGCCTCTGGGGGCAAATTGACCACGTGTGTCAGGCGCGACTCCCTGAGATTTTCAGAACCACATTTTCCCTCCCTTCTGACCTTTGGGGTAAGGTCTAGAAGGGGTGGAGAAACGGACTCCTACGGCAAAAAGAGTCTTGCCGTCTTGCTCGCACCTGGTCAAAGTGTCCTTCACCTCAGGGCCAAATAATGTTGTCCCATCAAAGGGAGAGTTTGTGAAGGACGCCTTAAAGGGGTCTGCAAAATTACAGAGCCGCATCCAGGACTGACGTCTGGGAGCCACTCCTGTGCCTGCAGCTCTACTCGCCTCATCGGCTGCATAAGAAATGAGCCGCATGGAGGAGTTGGTTATGGAATTAAGGATTCCCAGCTGAGAGGCAATCTTTTCTTGAGCCCCTGCCGCTGACGGATCCTGTACTACTTCACCCAATTCTTTGAGGATGTCTCTCTGAAGTCTGGTGAAGTGACATAAATAATTCAGCGAACGCATAGCAAAGGTCGCTGAGGAAAACATCCGCTTGCCATACCTGTCCATGGACCTAGACTCCTTGTTAGGAGGATGGACTGGCACGGAAGGATCTGCAAGTTTCTTTTTGGTGGCGGCCGCCACCACCATGGCATCAACCGGGACACCCTTAGTAAGAAACTGCTTTTCAGCGGGGGCCGTGATAAACTTTGAAGGTCTCCTGGGGACTGGTTCCACCGAATCAGGAGATGCCCACGCCTTTCGAGCTATGACTTCCATGAGGGGGTCGAAAGGCGGAGACACCCAGGAGGTGGAGGGTCGAAATCCAAAAGCCTCCAGGTATACAGATTCATCCTCAGAGGGATTAATGGAGGGCCAGTTCCCCCTCTGTTTCAGGAGTTCAAGGATGTCTGAAAAGGAGACATCCTCAGAGGGAGATCTTGGGGACCCCTCCGACTCATCTAAATCGGTATCTGATGTTGTAGACTCAGGGGAGTCTAAGTGCTTCCTCTTGCAGATCCTCTTACCGGGGGTTCACCTGAAGGATCAGGAGAAACCTCGGAAGAGGAAGTTCTTCCCAATGGGGAGACCTGGGGGTGATGGATCTCTGGGTCCGGGAGCAAGAGAGCGGGAAGAGGCATCTAAAGGCACCATAGAGGGAGGAGCTAAAGGAACCGACTGCTGACTAAGCTCCGGGGCTAGCACACTCCTCATCACCTCGAAGGCTCCCCTCCCAGGGAGGGCCGAGAGATCCCGCTCCGAAGAAACAGGGATCCCTGGTCCCACCAAAAGGGAAGGCTCTGAAGCAGATGTCGGGGCCGAGCTCACCAAGGCCGAAGCACCGAGAGGGAGAACGGGGTCGGACAAGGGTCCGATGCCACTTGCCCCCTCGGAACCGACCAGGGAAGCCCAACGCCCGGATCCCTCCAAGGAAGGTCTCAAGGAGGAGATAGGAGTCGAGGACGACGGAGCCGAAAGGTGTGGTATCGGCTCCGAAGCAGCAACAGTCACGGTACCAATAATCTCCGGCTCCGAACTCTGTAGGAATGTCGAAGGAGGAATTTCAGGAGGGTGTAGAATAGCGGTCTGTTGAGACGGGCTATGGAGCATCTGGGCTAGTGCCTGTGATTTTAATGGCCTACTCACCACTCTCTCTAAGTCATGGTCTGAAAGCCTGGAAGACCTCGATGATCGGCTCCGATGGCTCTGCTCCAAAAGCAAGGGGGAGGCTGGAGCCGAGTGTATAGATTCCAATGAAGGAGATCTAGACCTCTTTTTCGAAGGAGCCATCGGAGCCGAAGAACGTTCGGCTCCAGGCGGAGCCGACAACTTGTCGGCTCCGAGTGGAGACAAAGATATCTCGGCTCCAGCCGGAGCCGAGACATGCTTCGACGCTAGGGTGTTAGCTCCAGCCGGAGCCAACACAGGTGCCGAAGCCAGGGTATCGGCACGGGTACTGAAGCTTCCAACAAGGAAGAATCGGCTCCGGATGGAGCCGATGTCGACTCCGGCGGAGTCGGAACCAAGACCACAGACTTGGACACCGAAGTCTGGGTCTTGGGAGGCTTAGAGGGCTTCCCGGAGCCGACCTTAGCCAGGGAGCTCTCAGGCTTAAGAAGACCCCTGAGGATTAACTTATTTCTACGTTCCTGCAGGACTCTCTGGCTGAAAGAATGACAGATAGCACAGGTGTAGGGGTCCCAGGCAATAAATACAAGAAGTGTGACCATCTGTCAGAGACATCTTCTGACAGCACGAGTCACACTTCTTGAAACCTGAGACCCTAGTATCTTTGGACATGTCTGAGTCCTAATACACACACACACACCAAACAGACCAAAAAAGACACTAATAACTAAAAATTAGAACAGTGAGACAACACCCACACACCTAAGGAAAATCCTGACAGGAACTGTGAGGGTGGGTAAGGCCTAAGGCCCAAAACACAGAAACTATGAATAAGGGAACTAAAGGGAAAATGGGTATGGAGCTAAGTGAATAAGGTTCACTAACAAACTATAAAGAATAAAATTTTAGGGTATTGGGATACCTAAATCTTTCACAAAGAGCAATGAAAAATCACTTACCAGGAGCTGGTAAAAAGGATGACCTCATTAACGAAGCGGCAAACGAGATCTAGGTAATTACCGCCTTGCATCATGGGATATGGGGCTGTCTCGAGCTGGTAAAAGTAACTCTCGAGCTTAGCAAGTGCCGAGTCAGAGCCGAGGATCGGCTCCGAACCCATCCAGCAAGAATGAAGGAGAGATTGACAACTTAACATCTGTGGCGTTATCTGTCTTTAGTAATAGTTGTCCTGGATGCAGCAGGTCCCTGAAAGCTATAAGGGCATTTTGTACAGCTAGCATCTCTTTTTGATTGATGTGAAGATGCCTTTGTTCTGCGGGCCACTTGCCCTGAATACATTTTCCTGCCATGTGTGCTCCCAAGGCGTAATCCGATGCATCTGTTTGTCAGTGTTTGCCTGGCTGTGGGTTGAGTAAAAGGCTGCCCCTTGTTGAGGTGACACGTTTGAGCCCACTATCGAAACTCCTGTTGAAGGCAAGGAATTAGTGGTATAACTGTTTCCAAACTTTGACAGTGTTGAGACCATACACTCTTTAGGTACCATTGTAGTTTCCTCATATGCAGTCTGGCATATGGAATTAGTAGTATGCAAGATGCCATGTAACCCAAGGCCTGCAGAATTTTTCTTGCAGGGAGTTGGGTTTCTGTTGCCATCAATTGAAAGTATTGAGTCAGTTGTTCTTGCTCGTCTGGCGTGAGATAAGCCATCTGGGCCGTTGTGTTCAAGCTGGCACCCAGGAATATTATCTCTTGTGAGGCCACTAGTTTTTTCTTTTTGTTTACCGTGCACCCCAGGCAACTTAAAAACTTTTTTACAAATGCCAGATGCTCTAGAAGAATGTCCTTGCTCTCTGTTTGAATCAGGCAGTCGTCCAGGTATGGATAAATCTGAATTCCTTTCTGTCTGAAAAATGCATTAGTGATGCCAAGCACTTTGTGAAGACCCTGGGCGCAGTAGATAAGCCAAAGGGCAGTGCAGAGAATTGATAGTGCATTGATCCTGCTAAGAATCTGAGGTATCTTCTGCAGTTTTGTCTGATAGGGACATGCAGGTATGCCTCCTTGAGGTCCAAGGTCACCAGCCAAGCTTTCTTGCCCAGCATGGGAAGAAGCTGCTATAGTGTCAACATTTTAAATTTCAGAACATCCAGGTAAGTGTTTAGGGAAGAAAGATCCAGAATGGGCCTCCAGGCTTTGTCTTTTCTGGGAACCAGAAAGAGTCTTGAATAAAATCCTTGTCCTTGCTCTTGTGGTGGTACCTCTTGAAAAGCTCTCATTTCCATGAGTGCTGTAATTTGTTTTTGAGCCTCTGCCCATTGATTTGGTGGCAGATTTGGCATTCCTTTTAACCTTGGCAGAGTATGAAAGTGAAACTTGTAACCTTGAGATACAATGTTGAGAACCCATTTGTCTTTGGTGATCCAATGTCAATTGTGATAGAAAGGTGCCAGTTTTCCTCCAAAGGGGGCTGCCAAGAGAGAGTTGTTTGGCAGCTGTAATGGGAAGTCATTGAGGCTGCTTTTATATGGCTGGGGCCTGTCTTCCC
The DNA here is from genome assembly GCF_019279795.1 of Protopterus annectens. Lineage (NCBI taxonomy): Eukaryota > Metazoa > Chordata > Ceratodontiformes > Protopteridae > Protopterus > Protopterus annectens. Next base: position 981,301,206 of record NC_056744.1, read on the forward strand.
TTCCTTCTGGCCTGGTGCACCCCACTGTCGAGGCCTGTAAGGACCTTGTGGTTGACCTCTACCTCTTGGACGTCTGTATCTGCCCCTTTGAGGTCTGTCTGTAACAGGAAAGGACCAATTGTTTGTTGGTCAATTTTTGCTAAATCTTGGAGGCTGAACCTGTAAGAAAATCCTTCACCATTTGCATAGATTTTGCCTTATCCTCCATTTTCTTTAATACCTCTTCTGCTTTAACTCCAAATAACACATCCTGCTGCAAAGGTGCATCCAATAATTTTGCTTTAACATGATCTGGTAACGTATTCTGGTAACGTATGTTCTTTCAACCAAGCATGCCTTCTAATGACAGAGCCTGTAACTGCTGCTATAGAGGAGGCCTCTAAAAAATCAAAACCACATTGCAAAGTATGCTTTCCCACTTGTTCAACTGCATGTAATAAATCTTACATTTCTTCAAAATTAGGAATATCTGAATCTGGAAGCATTTTTTTGTTTTAACTGAGACATCAAAAATTGCTGATATTTTAGCATGTGAAACTGGCAATTTAAGGCTCTCATTGCTAAGGTTGCAGACGTATATACTTTCTTTCCCCATCTGTCCAATGCTCTGGAATCTCTGTCAGAGGGGACTGGATTTTTTGCTGATGAGGCCTTAATCCCTTTGGGTCCCTGAGAAATAGTTTCAGGGTCAGCAACAGGGCTTTTATACAGAAATCTGTGAGAGTCAGGGACTCTGTAGTATCTGTCAGGTTTAACTGGGGCTGGAGGTAGAGAGTCAGGATTTAAGCTGGATTCAGTATAGACATCATCCACAATGTCTAACACTGGTGGAATAGCAAGGGGTCTATGTTGAGGTAATAAAAGGAAGTCTCGGAGCCTTTTCTTGGATTCAGAGTAACCTTGGCCTTCCCAATGGAAATGCTCCCTCATGGTATGTAAGGTTTCCCAAAAGGAGTAATCCTCAGGCGAAGAGGCTGATGGAATTGATTCCTCAGCATCAGAGTCCTCATAAGGGGGTTAAGAATATCCTAGGTCTGAGGATGAATCTGAAGAAATGGACACCTGGTCGGATGAGTCATAGTCTGCATCCTGTCTGGGCCTTTTATCAGGAAGGGGATGGGACCCCCTGATCAGAGTGATTAGGTCTTCGGCCATTTTGAGCATTTGTTTCTTAGGCATGGAGGCCTGTCCTGGAGAATGCTGTATGTGTTTCTTTGTTTTTAAAGGAGGCTTAGACTTAAGCAGGGGGTTTTAATGGTTAACTGAGTAGGTCTGAAAACACCCTCTGAAGCTTCGGGTTGCTCAGCTACTCCGGATCTCTCTGAAGGGTTAGTCTCGGTAGGATGAAAAACTTGTGTGTCCGAAGGCCCAGCCATCTCCATGTGGGAGTCAGAGGCGGCCTGTGGTTCTGCAGAAGCGGTAGTCAGGGGCTGCGAAGGCACCTCACTAAAAACCGGAGAACCGGCGACCGGCCTAGAAGAGGCTTCGTCGTCAGTTTTGGGCCTCGGATGCCTGTCCTTGTCTTTGCGCTTTTTATGTATTCCGGTCATCGGAAGTTCCGACGCCATGGTGTAATTAAATTTTCTGCCAAAATAATGTTGGGCAAAATCAAACAGACGTTTCATTGTGTGTTTGTTAAACCTAGCACAAAACCGACCACCAGTGATGTCGTGGTCTGGGCCTAGGCATGGGATACAATAGGAATGGAAATCTTTATGAGGTATTTGCTTCCCACAAGAAATACAGTTAACTTTTACTGACATCGGTCTGAGGCAAGAAAAAGTTTCCCCAACGGGGTACTTAGCTTTGTAGAAAACTTCGGTTCTGGATTCGGAATGAAAACCTCAGGAGTCGGCCAACCGGCACTTGCGAACTGCTTTTGCTTTGGGCACCGCGCGGCAAGAAAGACTGAAGAAAATGGCGTCGGCTGCATCTTATATGCCCCTGTCGCACTGATGTCAGGGAAGAGGCGACAGCAACCGACGCCAGACCAAGACTTTGGAACTCAGGCCGACTGGGGAACCCAAATGTAATGACTGCAGCAGTGTAACACGATGAACATCCTGGGATTTTTGCTGTGTCTGGGTTTGGCTTGAGAAGACCTGGAAGGGGCTGGAAAGGATCAATTCTTAGAGGGCCAGTGCCTACTAAATCTAGGAGGCTGAACTTGTAAAAAATATTTTAACAGTTTGCATAGATTTAGCTTCATCTTCCATCTTTTTAAGAACTTCCTCAGCCATGCTGCCAAACAGGCGGCCCTAATTTAAAGGAGCATCCAACAATTTAGCTTTAACATGATCAGGCAAAGATTGCTCCTTAAGCCAAGCATGCCTTCTGAGCACAGACCCAGTAACTGCAGCCCTGCAAGTGGCCTTTAATGAATCAAAACCACATTGCAAAGTATGTTTTCCATCTTGTTCAGCAGAACACATTAAATCCTGTAATTCTTTATTTTCCACACAGTCAGGAATCAACATCATTCTCTGTTTAAGCAGTCCAACAACATGTTGCTGATACTTTAACATATGAAAGTGGTAGTTTAAAGCCCTAATGGCCAAGGTTGCAGAAGTGTAAACCTTCTTACCCATCTATCCAGCGCCCTAGAGTCTCTATCAGAAGGGCTAGGATTTTTAGCAGTAGAAGCCTTAATGCCCTTGGGCCCCTGTGAAATAGTCTCTGGATCTGCATGTGGGACTCAGGATCCTGTAGTATCTGTCAGGTTTTCTGGGAGCAAATGTCTAGTACAGGAGGGATAGCTAAAGGCGTATGCTGAGGTAGGAGAAGGAAATCCTTAAGCCTCTTTTCTGAATCAGAAAAATCCTGGCTTTCCCAGTGGAAATGCTCCCTTAGAGTATGCAAGGTTTACCCAAAAGAAAAATCCTCAGGAGGGGAAGCAGAGGGAATGCAGTCTTCTGCATCAGAATCTTCATAAGTAGATAAGGGCAAATCCAGATCATCAGAATAATCAGCAAAAACAGAAAAAACAGAATCCTGATCAGAAGATTCATAATCAATTTCAGTCCTAGGCCTCTTAGAAGGGGGGGGGGTGGCTGCCCCTAATTAGAGTTATTAGATCTTCAGCCATTCTTATCATTTGTTTTTTAGGCATAGAGGCCTGAGCATGTGGCCTGGGCGTTGGTTTTTTAGGCATGGATCGGGATTTAGGCCTAAGTAAAGAAGGAGGCGTTGGTTTAATATGCAAGTTCGTAGGCCTGAATACACCCTCAGAAGCCTGTGCCTGCACAGCGGCTCCGAACCCATCCAAGGTAGAGACATCTGCGGGTTCCATACATGAAGCATCTTGCGGCATACCGGACTCCGAATGGGTCTCAGTAGAGGCCTGAGAATCAGAAGTAGCGGGTATCAGGGGCTGCAAAAGTGCTTCAATGAGTACCGGAGAACTGGCGACTGGCTTAGGAGAAGCGTCGTCGGCAGTTTTGGACCTCGGCGGCCTGCCTCTGTCTTTATATTTGCATTTTTTTGGAATCCCAGTAGTTGGATGGCTAACCGACGACATTTCTGTATCATTAAACTGAGAACCGAAACATTTAGAGGTGAAAATATACCGACGATGGATAGTGCACTGATTAAATAAAGAACAAAACTGACAGCAAGGAATGTCGTGGTCAGGGCCTAGGCAAGGAATACAGTACGAATAAAACCTTTATGATGTATTTGCTTTCCACAAGTAATGCAATTATTAACTTTTGCTGACATCGGTAAGGAGCAATAAAAAGCTTACCCAATGGGGTACTTAGCTTTAGTTGAAGACTTTGGTTCTGAAATTCGAAAACGAAAATTTCAGGAGTCGGCCGACCGGCACTTGTGAACTTCTTCTGCTTCGGGCACCACACGGCAAGAAAGAATGATGTAATGGCGTAGGCTGCATGTTTCATACCCCTGACGACCTGATGTCATGGAAGAACGGACAGCAACCGACGCAGGACCCAAGACTTTGTTAATCATGCTGACTGAGGGCTACCTGCAAGGAGATAACCCAAATGTAATGACTGCAACAGTGAAACACGAAGAACATCCTCCGATCTGTTGCAGCGGCAAACTAGATCTGGGGTAAATCTAGGTGACCATGGGATAGGGACTTGGCCTCGAGTTATTTGAAGACCTCGAGCTTTGTAGTAGGCCGACTCGGAGCCCACCTGTAAGAATGAATGGCGAGATAGAGCAACTTCACATCTGTAATTACTAGAAAATTATATACATCCTCAAATACAAGAATTGACTAAATACCATTTTTAACACCTTATTCCAATCAAATCCCATATAACCTATTTACTAAAGTACCCTTGATATTTTCAATTGCTCAACATCAGTTTTCACAAGTTCCTGATTCAAGGCAGAAGTAAACCCAACAAATGACTACATGCCAGGAATGAAAAAATTAAGAGATGACTAACATAACAGTTATGGCACATAAATGTCACAGACTTTTCACAGGTCCGTGCAATTATGCTTACACGTCTGCATTAATATCAGCCAGACTCAAGCATGAAATATACACATTTCAACACAATCAGGAAAAAAATGGCAGTCGTTATACAGTAAAACAAGAGAAGGCTCACATTTGTGGATCCATGCTCTTACTACACCTTATACATCCTCTTACCTGGGAGTCCTCGGACAGTGGAAGATGGTCAGAAAGGTCGTCAAACCGGGACTGCCTAAGCAGAAACTTTGAATATGTTTCTTGTAACCCTTTTGAAACTGTTACTTCAGAAGCTGTCTTTGCCTTATTAAAAGCTTCTTTTTGTTTCTTGTAAAGTTCTTGCAAACGCCTTTGTTTTAATTCACTTGCTTCCTGCTGTGCCTTCTTCTCCTCATTCTGCTTCTTTTTCCTTTCTTCTTGCTGCCGGACAATATATTGTCTCACTACATCTGCATCATAGTGTCGCCTTTTGGAGATTGCATGTAGCTCTTCATTTGGATTCAGTTTTTCTGATTTTCTCTTTGTTGGGCTTCTACTTCTCGACACTCTTGCAGCTAAGACTTTATCAGTTTCTTGCACTTGTTCTAAGTCTTGTTTTGAAATCTGACCCAAGGTATCCAGCTGGAGATCACTTAAAATCCCCTGGATTTCTGCAGGTAGAAAGTCTTTGCTCACAGTGTTTCCATCTTCTGCTTTTTCATTCAGGGTTGCTGAGGAGGCTTTCATCAGGTTACCCTCAGAATGAACTCTGCTATATGGTCTTTCAGAACTTTGCGCTCTACTTCTGCGACATGCTTGTACTCTGGTGTCTGACTCTGCCCTCGTTTGCCCTGGGACAAAACATCAAAAACATCAGAATGTATCTACTTGGCAAATTTGAGTTCATCTACACCAGCAGTTGTCTATGAAACACTTAAGGAACATTAAAAATGCTTTAGAATATATTTAAAGGACACTTTCTGTAACAGACAAACTCTTTTAATATCTATGTTTCATGTTAGTATTGATGCAAAGGGAGGGAGCCCTGACTGTGACCCAGGGGTTTGGGGCTGGAGTAGAGGCCCCGACACTACAGAAGCAGGCAGAGAGGTAAAGAAGTGAAGGGACATGGCCCACTCCTCTCTCTTAGGGGAAAAAAGAAATACATTCTCCCTGAGAAAGGATGCCCAGGCAGCAGGTGGAAAAATTAGATTTCTCTGGTGGACACTGAGGGAACTGCCTCCTGTACTCAAAGTAGGTGGGGCAGGGTTACTTGTTGGTGTATGTAGAAGACAGGAAAGTATAGTTGTGTAATATCTTACCATAACAGTAGATGTTCCTCTCTTCACTGTTGCTGTATTCATTACAATAAGGTCCCACTGCAAAGGGTAGCCTGACATCCCTGCCAGTATAGCAAAGCTTTAAGTTGCTTTAATGTACACTGTATGTCACACACATGCTCTCCATGTAAAACGTAGGGCATAAAGGTGACATCCAGATGTACACTCCTCAGAACTGACCGCCCCAGTAGGAACACCAGTCCAATGAGAAGAGAGGTAACCAATACATCCAGAGGAGAAAAGGAATGAATACTGCAACAGTGAAGAGCATTATGGCAACATCTTACACAACTGTACTATGTCCTTCCATTTCACTGATGCAGTACTCATTGCAATAGGGACAGTGCAAAAGCTGAGGAAGAAGAAAGGGAGGAGGAAGGACCAGTAGAGCTCTCTAGAAGCTCATGAAGATGGCCCTAGCAAAACCAGCTCTAGCTCTGTAAATTCCATCCAACTTGTAGTGCTCGGTAAATGTATGCAAAGAAGTCCAGGTAGCTGCTTCAGGAATAGTGTTAGCATCCAAATCCTTGAAAAAGCCACCAGAAGATGCCACACCTCTAGTAAAATGAGCCTTAACAGAAGAAGGAAGGTGCTTACCATGAAAGGAATAACAAAAAGAAATAGCTTTAGAAATTCAAGAAGAAATAGTTTGCTTGGACACAGCCAATTCTAAAGAACTAGGATGAAAGGAAACAAAGAGCTGAACAGATTTATGAAAAGTATTAGTCTTGTCCAAATAAAATCTGAGTTGTCTCTGCACATCCAAAGTGTGCAGCACCCTCTCACTGACTCACTTCAGAGAAGGGGAAAAAAAAGGAGGAAATGAACAGAATTATTAAGAGACAAGTCATTCACCACCTTGGGCATAAAAGAAGGATTAGTAAGAAGGGACACCTTATCCTTATGGAACACAAAAAGGAGGGCAAGCCATAACGGCTTGTAACTCACACACCCATATGGCAGAAGTAAGGGCTAACAAAACTACAGTATTCCAAGAACAATGCTGTAAGGAAGCTGAAGCAGCAGGCTCAAAGGAGCCTGGGTCAGACTTTCTAAAACAAAATTAAGACCCCAAGGAGAAGGAACAGGCTTCCTGGGAGGGCTAATATGAAGAGCGCCTTTAACAAATTGTTTAGCTTAAAATCTAGAAGCTAAAAAAGGAAGTTATAAAGGCAGACAAGCAGAGATAGTGAAGTGGTCCTTAACACAAGAATAAGCCAACCCAGTATTGCGCTGTTCACACAGATAAGACAGAACCTAAGGAACATCCACAGAAAGTGGATCTAGGTTATAAGACACACCAAACAGAAAACCTCTTCCATATGGATAAGTAGGATTTTCAAGTAATGGATTTCCTGGCCTCCTGCAGGACCCTAAGTGCGTCCTCAGAAAAAAAGTGTCTATGTGGAATCAAAATCCTATCACTCACACTGTCAGTTGAAGCGTGGACAGGTGGGGGTGGATGAGAGATCCTTTGTCTTGAGTTAGTAGGTCCACTCTGTGAGGTAATTGTGATCACTGCCTTTGGCTAAAAGCAGAAGAGGGAACCAATCCTATTTCAACCAAAAGGGCGTCACCATCAAGATTTTAGGAGCATCCTGTTGAATTCTGAACAGGACTTTTGGAATGAGGGGAAGGGGAAGAAAGGCATAAAGAAACATTCCCTTCCAAGAAAAAGAGAGGGCATCCACCTTCCAAACCAGAGGATCTGGGATACTGACAGAAAACAGAGGAAGTTGTCTGTTCAGAGGGGAAGCAAAAGATCCATTTGAGGAGTACCCCACTGGTGGACAATGTCCAGAAACATATCCCTGTGAAGCATCCATTAATGGGGTTGAGTTATGGAACTGTTCGGTGTCTGCCACAGTGTTTTGACCTGAGGGAATGTAAACTGCCTGAAGTGTCACTTGATACCTGATAGCTAGTTCCCACACTATGAGTGCCAACCAACAAAGACGACAAGATCTTGTTGTCTCCCTGTTTGCTGACATACCACATCACAGCGGTATTGTCTGTAAATGCCTTGAAAGATCCTGGGGAGAAAAAGAGGATGAAAGGCCTGAAGAGCCAGCAGAAGACCTCTCATTTCTTTGATGTTGGTGTGGTCTTTTTGTTGATAAGGTGACCAGTCCATTTAGGGAAGCGTCTCTGAACAGCTCCTGAGAAGGAAGTGGTGGTCGGAAAAAGGATCCCTGGATTGAGAGTCAACTGCTGAAATCACCACTGAAGTTCCATCATGAGACATGGAAGAAAAGGAACTAAGAAATCGAGGAGATGAGAATGCTGAAGTCAAAGTGACTTTAGAAACCACTGAAGTTTTCTCATGTGCAGCCTGACAAATGGGAGCATTGGAATGGTGGAGGCTATGAACCCTAGAGCTCTCAGAAATTCCTTGGCTGTTACTGAAGCCAGAGGAAGAAGGGACTGAATGAAAGTTAGGGCCTTGGGAGGAGGCAGGGATGCCAGCATTGGAACAGTCTGGATCCTGCACCCCAAAAAGACATGATCCTCTGAAGGAGACAGGACTTTTTGAAATTTATAGTGAACCCCAGGTTCTGCAGAAGGGAGACAGCAAATGAAGATTTTGCAGTAATATCTTTGGAGGGGATGCCTGAAACAGGAGGTCATCCAAGTAGGGAAAACATGGATCCCCCTTAGCCTGCAAAAAGCAATCACAGGAAAGAGGCATTTGGTGAATACCCTTGGGGCAGAAGAAAGGCCAAAGGGCAAAGCAGAGACATGAAAATGCCAGGAAGCAACAGAAAACTTAAAACTTCATGTAAAGGGGATGGATAGGGATATGAAGGTAAGCAATCCTTCAGGTCCAAGCCTGAGGAAGCAGCAGAGGGAACAAGATCTAAAGGGACATTTGAAAAGAAGGGACCTTCAGAAAGGTGTTAATCTGAGAGGTCCAGAATAGGTCTCCAAGTGGCCTCTTTCCTGGGAACCAAAAACATTCTAGAGTAGAACACCTTCCGCCCTTGGGAAACAAACTTCATGAATAGTTCCCAGAGTCAAAAGATCCTGAAGCACCCTTGAAAAGAAGACCAATTGCTCCCAAGGGGATTGAGGAATGCTCATAAAAGGGGGAAGAGATTTCCAGACCATAAAATACCATAGGTGGCTAATGGACAAAACCCATGAATCCTGAGTAATCTTTAACCAGACAGGAAAGGATAGGGAAAGAAAAAGTAAAAGAGGAATGTAGCTGAGAAAACTTCAGTGGTTTCTAAAGTCAGTTTGGCTTCAGCATTCTGGTTTGGAAGGTGGATGCCCTCTCTTTTTCTTGGGAGGGGATTTTCTTTATGCCTTTCTTCCCCCTCCCCCATACCAAAAGACCTGTTCAAAATTCAACAGGATGCTCCTAAAATCTAGGTGGCTATTCCCTTTTGGCTGAGACAGCATTGGTTTCCTCTTCTGCTTTTAGCTAAAGGCAGTCATCACAATTACCTCACAGCATGGACATGACATACAACACAAGGGACCTCTCATCCACCCCCATCTGTCCACTCTTCAACTGACAATGTGGGCGATAGGAATTTGATTCCACATAGAACAAGATAGTCAGACGGCACCTGGTTTTATCAGGAAAGAGACATCTAAGCTACAGTACTCTGGGTAGCTTTAGCAGGAGGAGCTCATTTCCCATCTTGTTTTTACCCTTGGGGGCAGACTGAGACTGCCTATGATCAATGGCCAGCTTATAAGGGTAATTTCTCTGAAATGGTAAGCATGGGAGAAACAAAAATATGTTTAAATTCCTGCAAGGCTTTGCCTTAACCTTATGAAACAAAGAAATCAGCAGCAACTTCACCAAACAAGTGTTTACTGTCTAGAGGAGCATCCATCAACTTAGTTTTAATATAATCAGGCAAGGGTTGAAGCTGAAGCCAGGAATATCTCTTCATCACAGAATCAAAAGTAGCAGCTCTAGAAGAAGCCTCTGCTGCATCATAACTACACTTAACAGAATGGCGAACCACCTGGGAAGAAGTTCCTAGAAGGGAAAGAGCAGAAGTCTTCGCTTCAGAGTCAGGGAGATCAGAAATTACCCGAAAGGCTTGATAGAGAAGAGCCAAAACATATCTGGACATATGGGCCTGACAACTGATAGCCCTAAAAGCCAAGGTAGCAGAGGTATAAACCTTATAAGCTCATAGGTAGGTACTAGGCTATCGGGCCTACACAAGCCTAGCCATAATGATTCCCTGGCTACTGCTTCCCACAAATATTTACTTTCCTGGACCCCTGTCTAGCAGAGCAACTGATGTGATCCCCAGGGTGAATTTTCTATCTTCCATCCAATTGTCAAGGTTCTTCTTGGAGGGCCATTGAGGCTCTCTGCCTGACATGTATGGGCAGCCTATTCCAGAGTATGGGCAGTCTCTGGGTCAGGAACCTATCCCTCCAGCAAGTTCTATTCATCATGATGACAAGGTTATGATCCCTGGAGCATGTGGGCTCAGAGGGGATATGGATTTCTTGAAGTGTAGCATGTTCAACAACTCTGGGTTTGACAAGGCCTGGTATGTTAGGCAGAGATAGTCTCTGAGTAGGCGATAAGCGACAAGAGAATAGCTGGAGTTCCTTTAGATGGTCAGCATAAGGCATCTGCTTTAGGCCTGTGATTCTTTTTGTGAAGTATTTCTGCAGCCTTTCTAGTTGTTGCAGATGTCCTGTGAGGTACATACCAAAAGGGGCATTGTATTCTATAATGAGTCTAATGAGGGATGAGTACAGAAGGACAATGACCTCCTTTTTTCCAGGATGAAAAGCCCTTACTGATGAGGTCTGCCACGTAGAAGGATTTTCTAACTGTTGTGGCTATGTGGTTATCAAAGGTGAGACCATTGTCCACCTGTGTCCCGAGGTTTCATCACACTTTCTGTGTTTAGTGTACTGCCACCTATGTGGTAGTTCACAGGTACGTGGTTTTTCCCAAAGGGGACAATTACACATTTTTTTGGCATTTAGCTTGAGCCCATGGCTCTGGCACCAGACATCTCTTTCGGCAAGGCCCTTTTATAGTATATCCACGTCATTTGGGGATTTGATAATGGCTCACAGCTTGCAGTCATCTGCAAACTTTGTAAGCCAGAGTCCCTTAGTGTTGGCCTGTACTTCAGAGAAGTAGATGCCAAACAAGAATGGCCCCAGGACAGAACCCTGCGGTACACCACTTGTCTGGAGCTGGATTTGGAGTCGGCTACTTTTACAGTGTGTGTTCTGTCAGTAAGCCAGTTTGCAATCCATCCCATCGAGTGATGTAGGGATTAATGCCCAGCTTAGTAAGTTTATCTATGCTTCCAGAATGGGGGATAGTGTCGAAAGCTTTGGCGAGGTCCAAGTAGGCTGTGTGAACCACCTTACCCTCGACCACGGCTCTGGAGACTGATTCGAAGAAGTCGATCAGGTTCAGGAGGCAAGAATGGCCCTTCACGAACCCAAATTGGGTGGGGTCCAGTGTTTGAAGTTTGCTAATGTCTTTGTTTATAAGTTCCATGGTAATATGTTCCATGGCCTTGCAGATCAGGCTCATCAGACTGATGGGACGGTAGTTCCCAGGATCCAAAGTGGATCCCCCCCTTATGGAGTGAACTCGAGAACAACCAAAAAGCGTTCATTGAACCAATAGTAGCCGCAAAAGCTTAACGCTCAAACTCTCTGTGTCTTGAGATGCCAATTCTACAACTTTATAAACCACAGCAGAACAGAATCAAATCTTCACAAAAATAAGTAAAATCCACTGGTTTATTGACAACATAATAACTGGTTAAGCGCTTTCACTCACTAATATGCAAGCTTCTTCAGAAAACTGACAGAAAAAAACTGTTACCATTTAAATAACTTAACTGGCACCAAAAGCGCAACATTTAAAGAAGCCAGCTTTTATTCTTACTAATAATAGACTGAAGTCTTAAAATCACATTGTTTACTATAATAAATAAAATTAAATTTATATAAATTTTTGTTAGTACAAACGAATGTCATTTTATATGTCTGTATTACAATATTGTTAAAAGTACATGTGAAAAGTCACGAACTAGGATCAAATTAAAAACTAAATCCAAAATAAAAAATAAAAAACATTTACAAGCACATCCTTTAAAATAATAATGAAATTGAAGAACTTTTAAGCCATGTGCAAAAAAGGCTTAATTGTAATAACATAATTTAACCCCGGTGGTATGGAGGTGTCAGTATATAATTGCCACCATACTTCTTTGTATGATAGTGTTCCCCTACGATCACCACCCCTAGGGTCCATTGGAACACTATCTAGTATGGCAAATTTAAAATTATGTCTGCCCCCCATTTATTAATGTGCCTATGCAAGGCATTTTTGTCATCTTTTGTTCTGATGCTGTACAAGTGTGCGTAAATGCACCTTTTAAACTTCCTTTCCGTCTTTCCAATATAGAATCCTGGACCAGTGGATTTTACTTATTTTTTGTGAAGATTTGATTCTGTTCTGCTGTGGTTTATAAAATTGTGGAATTGGCATCTCAAGACACAGAGGGTTTGAGCGTTCAGCTTTTCCCCCTTATGGAGTGGGATGACTGTAGCTGTGCGCCACTCTGTGGGCACGAAGCCTGAGGTGAGTCTATGATTAAACATGACACATAGGTGAAGTGCCAGTTCATATTGTAGTTCATGCAGTACACAGCCTGGGATGTTGTCTGGTCCCATGGATGCTGTATTCTTGGCTTTGGAGAGTGCATTTTTTATCTGAATGGCCATGATTACCGGAATTTGGCATTGTTTCGGTATTGAGATGGGCCCTTTAGAGGGTGAGAGGGGGATGAAGTTGGCACTGAATCTATCTGCCAAGATATTGGCAATACCCTTGGGATCAGTATATCTAGTGCCATTCTGCTGTGGCTCAGAGCAGATCTGAGTATTGCCATTTAGATTCTTGACATAGCTATAGAATGCCTTGTGGTTGTCTTTGGAATCTTTGGCAATTTTATTTTCGTAACTAGCTTTAGAAGATTTTATGAGGGATCTCAGCTTTCTACTGAGGCTGGTGAGGGAGTTTTTTGAATCCTGGGTTCTTCCTCTTTTCTGCAACAGTTTCTTCCTTCTGTTGTACAGCTTGTTTATGGCAGGGGACCACCAGATTGGCTTCATTTTTTAGAGAACAGCGTCTTGGTTCTATTTGGGATGGCTCGGTCCATGCACGAGTGAATGTGCTCATACAGCACCTTAGTATAGGATTCAGCAGTTGAACTTACAGTTCCCATCTGAATGGGTGTCATGAAGTTTGTTACTTCTGACTTGAGACACATGAAGTTGGCTTTGGAGAAGTTTTTTAAGGAGGTTTCCTTAAAGGGGGGTGGGGGTGGGATGTGGATGTCAAGCGTGATTAGCTTATGGTCTGATCTGACCAACGAGGGGGTGACCACTGGTGTGGAGCATAGATCTCCCTTGTTGGTAATGACCAGGTCTAAAATATTGGTACCCCTGGTGGGACTATGAATTAGTTGCTCTAGGGTGTTGGAATTTATGAATTCCAAGAACCGTTGAGCAAAGGTGTTGGTACAGGAGTAGTTTTACCAGTTAATGGCAGGGTAGTTGAAATCACCTGGTATTAGGATGTTTGATTGTATCTTAATATTTTCCAGTATGTTTAGAAAGGTGTAGTGAGAATCTTGAGGCATGGTGTGAGGGATCTGTAGCAAGCTACAATTTGTATTGCAGTCTTACCTAGTGTTAGTTGCATCTGGAGAATTTCAGATGCATTGTGTTAGGCAACCAACCTGGAGGCGTGAATATCCTTGGCGAATATGGACACTCCTCCACCTTTAGTGGCATTAAACAACCCCTGACTGAACTTCTGCACTCGGAGGGTCCTTAGCAACAAGAGAAACATGCTTTTTTATTTTAATTCTTTTTTGAAAGGATGTCTGCCTTGTAAAATTTAGAAGGCTCAGATCCCAGACTGCATTCAATAACTGTAGTTGTAACTTCTCTAACCAGAATTTGACGTAGGACCTTTGGAAATAATCGGCCACGATTCCCCTTGAACGTCCAAAGAGGATGTCTGCAAGGCCTTAAGTGTAAGAGGATGGATCAATGCCAGGCTCAGAACCGGTCATGGCAGAGTAATCCAATGGCAGTCCCAGTTAATCCTCCAAGTTTTCACAAACCTCAGGAGAGAAGTCCGGCAGAGGTGGCACACTGGAAGAATTGAAACTAGATTTCTTGGCCTTTTTCTTCACAGATGGCTGACCCTTGGAGCAGGAAGCTCCTTCCATGGTGTCTCTCGCTAACAGCTTAAGACTTTGGTTCTCCAAGTACAAGGCCAGAGAGGAAAGCAGACTACGGAGAGCGTTTGGAATGAAAACCTGACCAACAGAACAGGATGCAAGGTCATGCAAAGTGCGGAGACAAAATACGTACTTGCTTGTGATGATCTTTATGGAGAATCTGTCTCCCACACTGGCATTTCCCTTTCTGGATGACATGCACCCCCACAAGCCACACACACAAAAAAAGATAAGAGCAAAAAACCCCAAATTTAGCAGCATTCAGACTGATGAGCAACAGATGGAGTTTGGGCTGGCAGCAACAAAGTTCAGAGTATGGTACATCTGAATTTTACCTTTATGTCCTACGTTTTATGCAGGGAGAATACGTGTGACATATGGCATACCTTAAAGCAACCTAACACTTTGGTACACTAGCCAACATCGTGCTACCCTTTTTAGGGGGTCCCTATTGTAATGAATACTGCAACAAAGAAGAGGAAGGACATCTGTACAGCTCTGTCCGCCCACTGCATGCCTGACCTGAAGGTACCCAACCATAAGTGGAATGCAGTGCTGCAAGAAAAAAAAAACACTAACCACCCTGATAACTGTCTTAATGATGACCGTTGACAGTCATCCCTTGAATGGGCCAAATGGCCTGGAGGAAGCTAATGACTGGCAGGCAAAGGTGTCCACAGTGTACCAAACAAAATTAAGGAATATATTCTTTCTAGAATTTAAACAGATATCAGGGACACAACTTTAGTAAAACTGCTCCACACAAAAGGTTGGCAAAACAGTCACAGGCTCAGAAGGATCTATCCAGCAGACAAAATGAAGTAAAATACAAGCCAAGCCATATATCCAAACAAATCAGCATTACAGTATGGAGATGAAGAAAACCAAAAGGTCAATTAGCAAAAACAGGCAAGGTGGAAATGTGTGTAACACAGTGTCCATCTGCCTATGATGCTATACAGAATTTTTCCTTCAAATGCATATCCATTCTAATGGAGTGCAATGACCACAAAGAAATCATGAGGCAAAAAGAGACTACTCCCATTCTACCTATGTCCTAATCAGCAGTACAAATTGCAGGTGTAGCCTGGACTATGCAGAAACATTGACAGGACAGTGTTTCCAATCATACTTAACGAAAAACACTGATTAAAAAAAAGAAGATTTTAGGAATCCTGACTAGATACCTCATAATGTGAATGCAAGATGAGAAGTATAAAAAGAATGCCTAGTAAGCTAGAACTCATGAACTTTACATCACTGCAACATAAAACTTTTGAAATGTTAAGTTCAAGTCACAACATTGTCATCAGTTTGAAAGTGACTCAATAGAGGAGTTTAACTTCTACAGTTGAATGTTTCTAACAACGAAAGCTCAACTGTCACAACTACTACTCTTCAGTTTTCATTCTGGAAGAGTCTCAAGCAGGTAACCTAAATTAAATCAAATACATACTGAGACACTTCCACTAGTAAGTAAATTCATGCAGAAATGTTAAACTTGTGAGATGCTCTGAATAGTACAGTTTTGTACCTACCATAAATGTAGATGTTCGAGGATCCACATTGCTGCAGTCCTAACTATTGGGGTAGTCCGCTGTCCAGTCGGCCCGAATACCAAAGTATATGGCTGACGTCGGTCACGGCGCATTAGACTGACGTCAGTACGTCAGGGTACTAATGCGCATGACCGACGTCATATCCTCAGTCTTTTCTTGCCCCAGATGTCAGAAGACCCTAAAAAGACAAGGCCAAAACCAAAAACACCAAACATACCTGCACCAAAAATATATACAATATATACAAAGGTACCAGAATATAACCTCACCAACACAACCACCCCTAAACACAGAGGGAAGGAGGGAGGGTAAATTGGACTGCAGCAATGTGGATCCTCGAACATCTACATTTATGGTAGGTACAAAACTGTACTATGTTCTTCATTCCACATTGCTGCAGTCCTAACTATTGGGTAGAATCCCAAAGCAGAGGTAAGGGAGGCTGGCAAATCATAAGGAAGCAGGAGCTGATAACATGCCTTGCAAAATAGCTGTGGCAAAACCAGCCCTAGACTTAGAGTAGAGAGGAAGGTGGTAATGCTTAGAGAAAGTATGCACTGAACTCCAAGTAGCTGCCTCCAAAATATCCTTAGTTGCCACCCCCCTTAGAAATGCTGTTGAAGTGGCAGTAGCCCTAGTGGAATGAGGCCTAATCCCAGCTGGAATCTCTTTGCCATGATGGGAATAACAAAATGCAATGCAAAACCCAATCCACCTAGAAATAGTTTGTTTTGACACAGGCTTGCCCTGCGAACTCAAAGCAAAAGAAACAAACAACTGCTGAGACTGCCTAAAATCCTTAGTCCTGCTTAAATAATAACGCAATAGCCTGTGTACATCTAAAGTGTGCAAAATCTTTTCCCCTTTATTTTGGGGATCTGCATAAAAAGTAGGCAAATGAATAGTTTGGTTTAAAGCCACACTAGAAACCACCTTAGGCATAAAGGAAGGATTAGTACGTAATGATACCCTATCCTTATGAAAAATCAAAAAAGGCTCAACCGCCATAAGGGCCTGCAACTCCGAAACCCTTCTAGCAGAAGTAATGGCCAACAAAAAAGCAGTCTTCCATGACAAGTATTTCAGTTCAGCAGTAGCCGCAGGCTCAAAAGGTTGTAGAGTAAGTTTCTCCAACACAAAATTGAGGTCCCAAGCAGGAGTAGGAGCTCTACGTGAGGGTCTTATATTCTTTGCCCCTCTAAGAAATTGCTTGAACAAGGGATGTGAAAACAATGGTGGATCACAATCATAGTGAGCTGAAATTGCTGCAGCATGAATCTTAATAGAAGAGAAAGACAAACCTTTGTCCAATAACTCAGTAAGATATTGAAGAGCCACACTCAAATTAGGCTCAGAAATCTCCAAATTTTTTGCTGCAGTCCAAAACAAAAATCTCTTCCATTTTTCTGCGTACACTTTCCTTGTACTAGGTCTTCTGGCTTCCATAATCACATTTAAAACTTGTTGAGGAAGCTGAGACCTGCTGTCCTTCAAAACAGAATATGCCAGGCTGTTAGATGAAGAGAGTGAAGCTTGACATTGAGCAGACGACCGTCCCTCTGAGACAACAGGTGTGGAATCAAGGGTAAAGGCCATGGAGGCTTCCTTACCAGACTCCTCAGTAATGGGTACCAGTGCTGCGAGGCCAATCTGGAGCTATTAAAATCATCCTTGGCTTGTCTTGTCTGACCTTTAGAAGCACCTTTGGGAGAAGAGGCAGAGGTGGAAAAGCATACACATGAAGATTTTTCCAACTGAAAGAAAGAGCATCCACTTTCCAAGCCGTGTGATGAAATCCCTTCGCAAAACTTTGGCAGCTGGTGGTTTAGTGGAGAAGCGAACAGATCTATGTCTGGAGTTCCCCATGACACTGTCAATGTTTGAAATACATGAAGATCCAGTTTCCACTCGTGGGGATCCATGATTTGTCTGCTTAACACATCTGCTAAGGAGTTCTGTGCTCCGGCAGAAACCTTGCCTGAAGAGTTAGTTGCAAACTGAGCAGTCTCCCATAAAATCATTGCTTGTCTGCACAATGGGTAAGAATGTGTTCCCCTTGTTTGTTGATGTACCACATGACAGTTGTGTTGTCTGTTAGAATCAACACCTGCCCTGGAAGAAGTAACTCCTTGAAAGCCATTAATGCAAACTGGACTGCTAACATCTCTTTCATGTTGATATGTAGATGCTGTAGTCTGGCAGGCCACTTGTCTTGTATCCACTTTCCATTTAGATGAGCTCCCCAAGCAATATCTGAGGCATCTGTCGTTAGAATCTGACTTGCCTCTGGCCGGGTCACAGAGAGTCCCTTGTTTAGGTGACATTCCTGAGCCCACCACAAAAATTCCTTTTGAATGCAAGGTATTATTTGAATGACAGTGTCCAAATCCTGGCAGTGCTGTGTCCACAGATTTTTGAGATACCATTTTAGCTTCCTCATATGCAGTTTGGCATTGGGAAGCACCAGAATACAAGATGCCATGAACCCTAAGGCTTGAAGGACTGTCCTTGCAGTCAGCCCGGACTGAAGAGATAGGTGATGGAAGTAACTGGAAAGATTCTTTTGTTTGTCCGGGGTTAAAAGGCCATCTGGGCTGCTGTATTCAGTCTCACACCCAGAAAGCACATGTCTTGAGAGGGTACTAGACTGGACTTTATTTCGTTCACAGAATACCCTAGGCATCTTAGCACTGCTATGACATATTCCAAATGCTGTAGAAGGTCTTCCTTTTCTTGAGCCAGAATCAGGCAGTCGTCCAAGTAAGGATAGATTTGAATTCCTTTTAGCCTGAAGTAAGCTATCACTGGAGCCAGAACCTTTGTGAATACTCTGGGCAGTAGATAAGCCAAAGGGCAATGCAGAGAACTGATAATGAGAATTTCCAGCTCGAAACGCAGATACTTCCTGCAACTTAGTCTTATTGGCACATGAAGGTAAGCTTCCTTTAGATCTAAAGTTACCATCCAGTGATCTTTGCCCAGCAGAGGTAAAAGTTGTTGTAACGTCAACATTTTGAACTTGGGAATGTCCAGATAAGTGTTGAGGATAGATAAATCCAAAATTGGTCTCCACGTGTTCCCCTTTTTGGTACTAGGAACAGGCGAGAATAAAATCCTAGGCCCCTTTCTGGCACAGGAACTGACTGAATAGCCCCTATTTGGAGCAACAGAGAAATTTGCTTGTGAGCCTCTGTTCTTTGTAGAGGAGGAATGTCTGGCATGCCTTTGAAAGGAGGCAAGGTATGGAAATAAAACCTGTAACCGTGGTGAATGATATCCAGAACCCATCTGTCTTGGGTAATTAAATCCCAATTTTCTTTGAAAAGAGACAGCCTTCCTCCCAAAGGTGCTGCCAGGCGAGAATGTACTGGCAGCTGAAAAGGCAGGTCATTGGGTCTGCTTACGAAAGGACTGACCCCTGCCCTCACCAGAAGTCTGAGCAGGTGAACTCCTGTCCTAGGCCTAAAAGAACCTTGAGCTCTGCCTCTACCACGTCTAGACCTACCCCTAGACTGGGAATCATAAGCAGGATAAGTCCACCCCTTAGCAGGCCAATTTCTACTAAACTTGGGAGGCTGCACCTGCAAAAAATCCTTAACAGTTTGCATAGACTTAGCCTTGTCCTCCATTTTCTTTAAAACTGCTTCCACAGGCGAACCAAACAACACATCAGACTGTAAAGGAGCATCCAAAATCCTTGTCTTAACATGCTCAGCTAAGTTCTGATCCCTCAACCAGGCATGCCTACGAAGAACAGAACCAGTAGCAGCCACCCTCGAGGAGGCCTGCACAGCATCAAAACCACACTGCAAGGAATGCTTACCCACCTGTTCAGAAACATGAACTAAATCCTGCAATTCTTTACACTCAATACCTTCAGCCAGAGCATCCACCTTAGACTTCAATTGTGAAAGGAGATAATTCTGATATTTTAACATATGAAACTGACAATTCAACGCCCTCATGGCTAAAGTGGAGGAAGTATACACTTTCTTTCCCCATCTATCCAAAGCCCTTGCCTCTTTATCAGGAGGAACAGGAATTTTAACCACAGAAGCCTTCACCCCTTTAGGCCCCTGAGAGACAGTTTCTGGGTCTGCCCTAGGACTCTTAAAAAGATACTTATGGGCTTCAGGCACCCTATAGTACCTATCCGGTTTAACTGGGGCAGGAGGCAAAGAGTCAGGATTCAGGGAAGCCTCTGCAAAAACATCTTCTACCACATTCAGAACAGGAGGTATAGCTAAAGGCCTATGCTGGGGTAAAAACAAGAATTCTCTAAGCCTCTTCCTGGAATCAGAGAAATCTTGACCTTCCCATTTAAAATGCTCTCTCATGGAATGCAGAGTCTCTGAAAATGAAAAATCCTCAGGAGGCGAAGCTGAAGGAGTAGAATCATCCACATCAGAATCAGAATAAGGAGGACACTCCTGCAAGTCTTCAGCCGAAGACTCAGAAGCCTCCGAACATTGCTCAAAACTCTCAAACTCAGGTTCCACCCTAGGCCTCTTATCAGGAGGGGGCATAGAACCTCTAATCATTGTAATCAAATCCTCTGCCATTTTTAGCGTATGCTTCTTAGGCAAAGACCCTGAAACACTCGGAGAAACCCCCACTGAAGCTAAAGCAGGCCTGCCTCTTAAAGAAGCCTTAGAAACAGAAGGCGAGGCCCTAACCACCTTAGGAAGAGAGGGAAGAACAGCCACCTGAGAAGCCCCTTCAGGCTGGCCTACTTCCTGAAATACATCCTGTAACAGTAAAGTTTCTCCCTGAGACTCCAAAGAAACTCCTGGCAGAACCTCCGGCTCCACTGAGCCTTCTAAAGAACCGACGTCCGGGCTGTCGGTTCTTCCACTCTAGGCTTCCTGCTTTGTCCTTGCGCTTTTGGCTGAAGCGGGCGTCGGAGCATCCGACGGCATTTTATAATTACAACGCTTCCCAAACACTAACCTGGCACAGTCTAACCTTCTCTTAATAGTGCGTTTGTTAAACCTAGCACAAGAACGGCATCCAACAACGTCGTGCTCAGGCCCTAAACAAGGTATACACAAAGTATGGTAATCCCTATGAGGTATCTGTTTCCCACAAGAAATACAGTTATTCACTTTCTGACATCCGGTTAAATACTGAGGCAAGAAAAAACCAAAATATTCCCCAACGGGGTACTTAGCCAACTTTGATTCGGTCTGAAACTCTGACTTCAGAAACTTTCAGAACGCCAACCTGCACTCGCAAAAACTGCTTCTGCATCGGACCATGCGGCAAAAAAGACTGAGGATATGACGTCGGTCATGCGCATTAGTACCCTGACGTACTGACGTCAGTCTAATGCGCCGTGACCGACGTCAGCCATATACTTTGGTATTCGGGCCGACTGGACAGCGGACTACCCCAATAGTTAGGACTGCAGCAATGTGGAATGAAGAACATCCAACGATGCATATTCAAGTTTTAGAGCTTTTAGGGAATGTGCTTAAAAATCCCCACTCAATGTTCTACAGCAGGAAGTATCTGCTGTTAACAGCTTTTACCTATCTCAAAATGTATAAGCAGCACCAAAGGCAGAAATCTTAACGTATGTAATGCTTCTGCTGTAATATTCAATATGCCTACCTAACGTGGTACGTTCAACATGCACCCCAGAATAAAACAAGCAAGGGTATACGCAAACAGGACATTTGTAGTTTTTATGATGTCACTCAATCCACTGTCCTTATTAATTACGAAGTCATAAAACATCAAAATTAAATTTCAGTCTGTTATAAGCCAGCTTCTGGCTGGCACAGAGGAATAATGCTTTAATTATGGTCCATGCAACCCGATTTAAAATAGCAGCTTGGGCAATTGACAGAGCTGGGGCAGGGAAAACAGGACGCATACAATCTCTTGGAGAAGTGTCAGTGCTGTGGTGTGCACCTTGAGGGTTGTCTTTCAGCTTCTCAAGCTACCATCTGGAGGTAGCTTGCATTAACAAATGTACAGAAGTATGCACTCACAGCAGTGAACATGTTGTGGGCCCCTGTGGTGATGTTGGTAGCTCAACTTCCTGGCCCAAGTGATGAGGTTAGATGTACATTCATGGTATTCAAGTACGCACTTTTAACAATCTAATAAATTAAGCAGCTAACAATACTATGAAACAACTGTCTTTATCATCAGAATGCCATTGAGGTCATTTGGCACTGACGACGTGAATTCAGTAATATGAGTTTGGAGTGAATTTACTTATTCCCAAAGATCTAAAACTGGGCTAAGTTAGACAGAATTTACATTTCACAAGAACATTTGCATTTAATCAAAGGTCTTGATATACACCCAATAACTATTTCAGATCAATCACAACTAAAATAAAAACACAGGATAATGAAATAAAAATGAGACGGCGCTTCCCACCTATCTGTTGAAAAGAGAAATTTAAGGAATGGGAAGTGGAGATTATTGAGGAGCTATTACAGAAGATAGAAATTTATTCTGAAAATATAGCTAGGGAGTCGGATAAAAATTAAGGTGGAGTTTAAAAATTGGGTAGAAATAAAAGAAAGGGAGTTATGGTTAAGAAGTAAGAAGAATTATTTAGAGGGACTGACGAATGTTAGTTTTGTAGAATAGGGGGAATCTCACAGAACAAGAGGATAAACTGCAGAATGCCAAGCAGAAAACAAGGGATTACCTCGATAATATGCAAGAGTTTAGAAAGACTGCTGTTAAGCAGCTGTTTTTTTGATAACAGTAGAGCATAAAAAGTTTTAGCACAACGACTAAAGCAACAGAAAGTAGAAAGGGCTGTCCAAGCTTAGGGAGCCTATATAACAAGGAAGGTAACAAGATCCTGTAGAGGTATTAGAAGTATTTCAGAAATTCTATGAAAATCTGTATAAAGCAGAGAAATATGGAAATCAAGACAGGATACAAATGGATTTATGGAAAAATTAAATATGCCAAGGTTAGAGGTAGATGAGGTCAATTACTAATGGTTAAGATAGGAGGAGATGATATAAAAATTGTGCTGTATAACCAATCTATAGGAAAGTCCCCAGGAACAGATGGTATTCCTGTGGAAGTCTGGAAGCTAGGAGAGAAATAAACTGATGAAGATCTAAACGGTTTTAACAGGAGAAGTGCCAGCTTCCGGGAAGAAAGCGGTGGTAGCTGTAATACCTAAACAGGGTAAAGATCAATAGGACCCAGCTTCATACAGGGCCATTTCAATACTAAACCATGATCATAAAGCGTTCATGTCTATAGTGGCTAACAACAAAAGTAATGCAAAAATTGATAGATATAGATCAATGTGGTTTTGTGGGGGGGAGGCAAACATTTGACAGCATTAACAGAACACTGGTGATCCAGACAGAAGCAGAACGTAAGAAAATACCATTGATGATTGGTATTGATGCAGACAAAGCATTTGACAGAGTAAGCTGGGGCTTTATGAGCAGGGCAATGAAAACATTTGCATTTCCTGAAAAAAATTATAAGGCTATATGGGGGATCGGAGGTGAAAATTAAAGTGGGTGTGGTCCTTTCTCATAATTTCTCCTTGAGCAGATGAACCAGGCAGGGGTGTCCTCTTCCTCCTTTACTTGCAAGTATTTAGAACCACTGGAAAAAAATAAGGGACTCAGAAATTCAAAAAAAATAATTGGTATGGTAGTCAAGAAAAGCTGGCTCTATTTGCAGATGATATTGATTTATAACCCACAAAACCAGGGAGAGATATTACAGTGCTGTAGAATATTTTGAGACAGTTTCGGGAAACATTAATGAAGCTAAAACAAAGGCAATAGCAGTAATTTATATACCCACACACAAATTTGGTTAAGCAATATCCTTATTTATGGTGACACGATAAAATGAAGTATTAGAGAGCATGGATTAAAAATAATTCTGGTGTGCCAGCTAGGGACTTGTGGGAAGAGACTATACTAAAGACAATACAAAAACAGAAAATGGAAGCTGTTATTTGGATATGGATGGTACGATGCAATCGGTCAAATAATTTTAGTCCCTTTAGTCTTTTTATTAGGTCAGGCATATTTTTTATTAACCAGAGGGGAAGTCGTAGATAGCAATTAATAAGGTGTTGAATGACCATCTGGGAGAGGAAGACGGCAAGAGTCAAGTGGAATAAACTGATTCTTCCAGTAAAACAGGGCGGACTAGGATTACTCAATTTGAATGGGTATTTCAGAGATACACAGTTAAGGCTCCTATACATAGCACAAGCAAAAACTATAATTCAAAGTGGAAAGGAATGTTGTTGAAATGGGGAAGTTCAAGAAATGAGAGACTGGGATTTTGGATGCAGGCCTTTAAGGAAAATAACAATAATCATACAGAATATTATATCCATAATGTAGGAGAAATTATTCTAATAACTAAGTTAATAAGGGAATGGAGAAAGGAGAGTCTACTGACGGGGATGACTGCAATTAGGTATATAGACAATAGGTAAGAGGGGGCTGGAATTTATTGGAAAAAACTGGCAAAGGAAGCAAGGTACTGGCAGCACATAACTAGGGAGGGAAAGATGACAGAACTGGAAGATACCAAGAATTTATTTGGACTGCAGGTTAAAGACTGCTTTTCCTATCAAGGATTGAAATCAGAATATAGGCAAACAGAAAGAAAATAGGGGGGTCCTAAACAAAAGACCAGCTACAATACTGCATGATAACTACAACAATCAGAGGAGGTTAGAAACAATTGGGAAGAGAGACTGGATAAGCAATTCACAAAGAAACAATGGGAGGATATATGTGCATCTCCCAAATATGCAACAAAATCTAGAAGATTGAGGATTTTTGCTTGGAAATGTTTACATAGATATTTTTATACCTCAAGTAGGCTCCAGAGAACTTTTCCTCAGGTAGACAGCAAATATTGGAGGTGTGGTGGGAAGAAAGAGGTAACAGGGAGCACGTTTTTTGTGAGTGCAGTGAGCTGGGGGACTTCAAGGATTCCCTGTGGGATGCACTGTGGGCAGACTGGTGTGATGAGGGAGATGATTTTTCTGAGGTATGATACAGAATCGGAATTGCCTAGACATGGTAAAGTCTTGTTGTCTCTAAAAGAGCAATTACTAGAAGATGGAAATCAAAATCTAAACCCAACTATATTAGATGTAGTGAATATAGTAACATAGATGAAACAACTGGAACTGAGACCTTTAGTAAATGGTAGGAGCAAACTATACAGGAAAAAGTGAGAATTGCGGGAACAATACATACTGGGGAGGAATGATGTTTAAAAGAAGGCAGGACTTAAATGAGCTATGTTAAACAACTGGGTAGATTATAAGTCATATAATATTTGCAAATGGGAGTGTGTCAGTACAGTTTGTGATGTAAAATGCTTGCAACCAGAATTGTGTCAGTATGGTTTGTTTTCATTTATAGAAATGTATGACTGCTTATGTCTCAAGTGATGGTTTAATAACATTTTTTTTTTTTTTTTTTTTTTTAAATAAGGGCAGGAACTGAATAATTTATGCAATGTTGCTTAGGTTACATGATATATAGCAATATATGTGAAGCATAATGTTTGTTAATTTTAACTTAATAGAGTTTGATTACTTTTAAATAAATGTAAATGTGCTTATGTTAAATATGATAATTCAATAAAGGTGTTAAAAAATGCCATTGAGGTCAGAAGCAACTTTAATAGCTGCCTATATGAGGCCCCTCCAGACAGCTCCTGACCAATTACTGTACTGGTGTAACACCATACTGTAAGGGATCAATGGGCAAATTCTTGAAGGCTGGCAAGCAGAGGTGCAAAAAGGGCATAGAAAAATTCTAGTCTGTAACCAGTTTATTAAATAAAGGTAAACTATGATGGATTTATGATGTATGTGCAAAGGATGTACTGGTGAATCCTACTCTAACATGAAGACTGGAATTCCAAGTTTACTTTTTAGCTTAATGGCAAAGCCCCCACCCAAAATGCCTACTGTGGCGTTGTCTCATGCACCTTCTTTCAAGCTCAGTACAAAACTCAGGAAAAAAAAATTAGCAGAGACTGCATTTTCACACTTTGCAGTATCTGCAAACCATAACTTGTATGCTTGCTTATTGCCATCTACTGCAAATTAAGACTTGACTTATTTATATATCAAACTGCCTAAAGGGAACTCTGGAAAATCCAAATGATTTAATAATGTTTTATAACTGTTAATTAGTACTGGTGAACTTGCACTTGTGAAAGGTCATTCCTCTTGAAAACTCTCTAAAAATTGTTATGAATTATTTATTTTTCTTTTGGTGCATTTATTTAACATTAGGATATTTATATGTTGTTTCTGTGCAATTAGTTTATTCTGAAGTCCTGATCATAACAGGACAAAAGCACTTAATTGTTACATTAATAATAAACTTTTTTTATCATGCTGGATTGTGGCTGCTGTCCGGGTGTGTGCACCTAAAACGACTTTTTTATTTCTGGTTATTAGTTTGCAAAGAATTAGAATTGCCTAGACATGGTAAAGCCTTGTTGTCTCTAATTATGGTGGCTGCCAAAAAAGCAATTTCTAGAAAATGGAAATCAAAATCTAAACCAGCTATATAAGATGCAATGAATATAGTAACAAAGATAAAACAAAGTATAGTTGTGTACACATCATAAATGTAGATGTTCGAGTGTATTCACTATTGCAGTCATCACATTTGGGTTATCCCTGCCAGGGTAGCCCTCGGCCAGCCCGAACACCAGAGACTTAGTATTTCTGCATCAGTTGTTGTCGCTACAGGACTGACGTCAGGTCATCAGTAGTATAAAGTAAGGCAGCCGACAACATTACATCAGTTTTTCTTGCCCTAACCTGTCAGGAGCCCCCCCCCCCAAGTAGGAGCTAGGTTCTGGTGGAAGAACCCCACCAGTGGAAAATAAATACCAATATGTCCCTTGTAAGGAAAGAGAATAAAGGGGGATGGAGGGAGAGAAACCAGGACTGCAACAGTGAATACACTCAAACATCTACACTTATGTAAGTGTACACAACTGTAGTATGTTCTTCGTGTTTAACTGTTGCAGTCATCACATTTGGGTTGATTCCCAAAGCTGAGGAAATGGGTGGAGGCAGTCAAGGAAACTAGGGGCTGGCTAGGATGGCTTGCAAGACTGCATAGGCAAACTCTGCCCTAGATTTGTAGAACAGAGGCAGGTGGTAATGCTAGGTAAAAGTGTGAACAGATGTCCAGGTGGCAGCCTCCAGGATGTCCCTGGTGGGGACTCCTCTGAGGAAAGCTGCAGAGGTGGAGGCTGCTCTGGTGGAGTGTGTCTGACCCCCTTGGGGGGAGGCTTTCCATGTTTCTTGTAGAAGTGGATGCAGTGTGCTATCCATTTGGAGATGGTTTGTTTGGAGATAGCTTTGCCTTCTGCCCCCGTAGCAAAGCTAACCAGCAATTCATCAGACTTTCTGAAGGATTTAGTCCTGTCTAGACAGAATATGAGCTGTCTGTGCACATCCAGAGAGTGCAGAATCCCTTCCCCCTTGCTCTGTGGATTAGGAAAAAAGGTGGGCAAATGAATGGATTAGTTGAGAGCCACACTGGACACCACCTTGGGCATGAAGGATGGGTTAGTCCTGAGGGATACCCTGTCAGCATGGAAGATGATGAAGGGTTCCACAGCCATGAGTGCTTGCAGCTCGGAGACTCTTCTGGCTGAAGTGATGGCCAGAAGGAAGCTGTCTTCCAGGAGAGAAATTTTAGCTCTGCAGAAGAAGCTGGTTCGAAGAGGGGCAGGGTGAGCTTTTCTAACACAAAGTTAAGGTCCCAAGCTGGGGTTGGTGCTCTTCTGGGTGGCCTCAAGTTGCTGGCCCATCTTAGGAACTGTTTGATCAAGGGGTGTGAGAAAAGGGACTGATCAGTGGGAAAATGAGCAGAGATAGCAGAGGCATGAATTTTAATAGAGGAAAAAGAGAGGGCACTGTGTAGCAGGTCAGCTAAGTAATCCAGGATGAAAGGGAGGGAGCGCTGTGCTGTATTGGCTCCCTTAGCCTGAATCCAGGTGCAGAACCTTTTCCATTTGTCAGCATAAGACTTTCTAGTGCTAGGGCATCTGGCCTCATGTATAACATCTAGAACCGGTTTACTGAGGTTGGCAGATTGATCGGGGGTTAGGGAATAAGCCAAGCTGCCAAATTGAGTGTCTGCAATTGGGGAGCCATGAATTCCCCTTCCCTCTGGAACAGGAGGTTTGGAATCTGAGGAAGATGCCATGGTGGCAGCGGGGACAGGCTGCACACCAAGGGGTACCAGTGCTGGTGAGGCCAGTCTGGAGCTATAGGAATTGTCTGTTTTTTCCTCCTTTATTTTGAGCAGTACCCTGGGGATGAGAGGTAGTGGAGGAAAGGCATAGACCGATAGAATGACCTAGGGGAAGGACAGGGCATGCACTTTCCAAGCCATTCAGTGATGCTCCCTGGTGCAGAAGTTGCCGAGCTGATGGTTGGTGTGGGAAGCAAAGAGGTCGACCTTTCGTGGTAACCCATTTCTGATTTATTAGGGTGAAGATTCTTCTATTGAGCTGTCACTCGTGTGGGTCGAGAAGATTTCTGATTAACTGGTCTGCCAGAGAGTTGAGAGAAGCTGGTAGGAATTGTGCTAACAGGTGGAGTTGCATGGCAGAGGCTGTGCACCAAAGGATCAAGGCCAGCCTGCATAGAGGGTAGAAGTGAGTCCCTCCCTGCTTGTTGATATACCACATTACAGTGGTGTTGTCTGTTTTGATCAGGAGAGCCCTTGAGGAGAGAAGGGGCTTGGAAAGCTATCAAAGCGTGCTGGACAGGCATTTTTTTTGGCTGATGTGCAGAGGGATTTGCTGCGGGTTCCATTGGCCCTGTATGCACCTGCCATCCAGGTGTGCACCCCAGGCATAGTCTGATGAGTCTGTGGTGAGGGTCTGGGTAGTGGGGGTAGTGAGAAAGGTAATCCCTTGTTGTGGGAGCATGCTGTTGCCCACCAAAGAAAATCTTTTCTTTAGCAAGGAATTATAGGTATGCGAGTCTCCGGGTCTTGAGAGTGTTGACACCAAAGGCTTTTTAGGTACCACTGAAGTTTCCTCATATGCAGTCTGGCATATAGAATGAGTAGTATGCAAGATGCCATGAACCCCAGAGCTTGCAGGATCTTCCTTGCAGATTAGCTGGGGTCTGGTGGCTATTTGAGAGAAGCAGGCTGTCAGGAAAATTTGATTTTCTGGTGTAAGAAATGCCATCTGGGATGGTGTATCCAGGCTTGCTCCCAGGAATATAATCCTTTGGGCGGGCACCTGTTTGGATTTCTTTTTGTTGATTGTGTACCCTAGGGAGGTTAGAAGGGACTTTTGAAAGGCCAGGTGCTTGAGCAGCTGTTCCTGGTCTGCCTGAATTAGGCAGGCGTCTAAAAATGGGTATATCTGGGTATTCCTTTGTCTGCAAAAGGCAATGGCTGGAGCCAGACATTTTGTGAAAACTCTGGGAGTAGTAGATAAGCCAAAGGGAAGCACAGAGAATTGAAAGTGCTGAGATCCTGCTCTGAAATGTAGATATTTCCTGCATGATTCCCTGATAGGAATGTGGAGGTAGGTCTCTTAGATTTAGGGTGGCTAGCCAAACATCCTTGCAGAGCATGGGTAGCAGCTGCTGGAGGGTGAGCATTTTGAATTTTGGGATCACCAGGAAGGTGTTTAGAATGGATAGATTGAGGATGGGGCACCAGGTGCCCTCTTTTCTGGGTACCAGAAAAAGTCTGGAATAGAAATCTTGGCCTCTCTGTAATGCAGGAACGTGCTCTACTGCCCTCATGGAAAGCAGGTAAAGGACTTGCTTTTGCGCCTCTGCCCACTGGTTTGGAGGTAGATCTGGGAACCTTTTTGGGGAAGGAAGGGTGTGGAAAAAAAATTTGTATCCCTGGGACACTATGTTGAGAATCCTGCGGTTGTTGGTAATGGTGGCCCAGGAGCTTGCATGAAAGTAGAGTTTTCCTCCTAGGGGTAAGTGAAGATGGGCAGAGGGAGGGGGTGGGGGAGGTGAGTCATTGTGAATTCTTACCATAAAGGGGTGGCTTAGAACTCCCTGGTTTTGAAATGGATGCAATCCACTGCTTAGATCTCTGCATTCCCTGTGGCTGCTGTCTGGGAGGTCTGGTTCCCCGAGGTCTGGGCTGGATTGGCCTAGTGGGAACAGGAAAGGACCGGTGCTTGGTGGGACAATGCCTGCTGAACCTGGGTGGCTAGACCTGTAAGAAATCCTTAACTATCTGCATAGATTTTGCTTTTTCTTCCATCTTTTTTTCAACCTTTTCTGCCTTAGTGCCTAATAAGTTGTCTTTGTGCAAGGGGACAGCCAACAATTTAGATTTGACAAGGTCTGGCAAGGGCTATTCCTTAAGCCATGCATGCCTTCTAATGACAGATCTGGTCACTGCTGCCCTGCAAGAAGCTTCTAGGGCATCAAAACCACAGTGAAAGGTGTGTTTAGTTACTTGACTTGCAGAATGCATTAACTCTTGTAACTCTTTAGATTCTGCACAAGCAGAAAAGGAAGACATTTTTTGTTTGAGAAGTTCCAGGGTACGTTGCTGAAATTTTAGCATATGGAACTACCAATTTAGTGCCCTGATAGCAAGAATAGCTGAGGTGTATACTTTTTTTACCCCATCTGTCTAGTGCTCGGGAATCCCTATCTGAGAGGGTGGGAATCTTAGCAGAGGTTGCTTTAATCCCTTTAGGCCCTTGAGAAATTTCCTCAGGGTCAGCAGTAGGATTTTTAAAAAGAAATTTGTGAGAGTCAGGGACTCTATAGTACCTGTCTGGTTTTCTGGGTGCAGGAGGGAGGGTTTTCAGGAGTCAAGCTGGATTCCAGGAAAACATCCTCCACAACATCCAGGACTGTGGGGATGGCCAAGGGTCTGTGCTGTGGAATATCTAAGAATTCCCTGAGTTTCTTTTTAGACTGAGGGTAGTCCTGACTCTCCCACTGGAAATGCTCCCTTAAGGTATGCAGGGTTTCCCCAAAGGAAAAATCCTCTGGCGGAGAGGCTGAAGGGATGGAATCCTCTGCATCAGAATCTTCATAAGTAGAGAGGGGTTGCATGTCTTTATATTCAGATGCATCAGAGTCATCTGACTCTTGTTCAGACAAAACTACAGGGGACAGATCTATTTTCCTTTTGGAGGGGGTAGCTTGTCTTCCCCTGATCAGCATGACAAGGTCTTCCGCCATTTTAAGCATCTGAGACTGAGGCAAAGAAGTGGGTGCCTGAGATTGGGTCGTCAGTTTCATGGGTGTGTTTCGTACCCTGGGCCTAAGAAACTCTGTCGTTTTTGAAAGAACGGTGGTCACAAAAGAAGACATTGGTTTGTGTTGAGAATAGGTATTGCGAAGGACTTCCTCGGAAGCCGGTGTCTGCTCAGTGGCTCTGGACCCATACAAAGTAGACATGACCACAGGATCCTTAGTCAAAGAGTAGTTTTGCGGCATACCGAAAGGGTCTCGGTAGCGGCCAGCGAATCCACAGAAGCGGGCATCAGGGGCTGCGAAAGCACCTCACTGAGGACTGGAGAACTGACAACTAGCTTAACGGAAGCATCGTCGGTAGGTTTGCACCTGTGCAGTCTTTATCTGTCTTTATCTTTATGTTTTTTCAGATCTGCTGTCAGATGGCTTAAGAGAACCATATCAGAGTTCGAGGACTGTAAGAGAAAATATCTAGCTACAATAAGGGCCCAACATTGGATAGTTCTGGCATTGAACAAAGCACAGAAGAGCGGGGGATGTCGTGGTCTGGGCCTAAATAAGTGAAGCAGTAAGAATGAAAGTCTCGGTGTGGTATTTGCTTTCCACAGGCGAGACCAATTGTTAACTTTTTCCGACATCGGTTAGTGCAAGAAAAAAGGCTCCCCAACAGGGTACTTAGCTTTAGAAGACTTCAGCTTCAAATCGGTAGACAAAATTGAGGTAGCGGCCAACCAGCACTTGTGCGAACTGCTGCTGCTTCGAGCTCCATGGCAAGAAAGACTGATATAATGGCGTCGGCTGCCTTACTTTATACTACTTACTACCTGACAACAGTCCTGAAGCGACAACAACTGACGCAGAAATACTAAGCCTCTGGTATTCGGGCCGGCCAAGCACTACCCTGGCAGGGATAACCCAAATGTGATGACTGCAACAGTGAAACACGAAGAACATCTGTATGTTCAGCATGCTGAGATAATCTCTAACAGTGTCTAATATTTAACATTTTTATGGTGCACCATTACTGCTTTAGAAGTCCTGATTTAATTATGTTATATTCAACGTTTTGCTGCCTCAATTCTTGAGCTAATAGCTTTTTCAAAAAGTCCTCAATCCACTCCTTAATAGACCCCTTCGATCCAAGTCTTCTGAGTTCAGCTTATCCTCATTCTGTTATAAACTTCTTAAAACATTCAACATTTCATCACATTGGTTTGTAGTTTCATTCCAGCACCTGCATAGAGCTGGTTTCTGTACTACTTGTTCCTGCTCCATTTTGTTTTTTGTTATGACAAATCTGTTTGGCCTAGTGATTTTGTTCTATATGAGAGATGTGCACTTGGTTATCTAGTCATCACAGTTCACTTGTATTTTCACTGGTTATTTTGTTTCTTGGGTGAAACTTAAACCCAGTCTGGTTTTCTCTGGTTTATGTAGATCTATTTTACTAATCTGACTGTTATCTTGGTCTTTGTAATTCATACTATGCATCACTGGGCGTAAAGAGTTGACCTTGCCATTTTTTATCACATGCAGACCTGAAATACAGTGGGCTACACTAAGCTGTAACATCCAATTTGTCTGGCTTCATACAGCAGCTTGAAATTTTCCCCAACACATATACCCTTTGGCCGTTTTTCTTTTTTCCAAACATATTTTTTATTTTACCAATTACAGTAGACTCCCTATTGTCTAGCCTCTTTTTAATCAGGCATCAAATTTCTGCCATAGCCCTAGCAAAGGACAACAGAGAAGAACACTTCTGCCTCCTCTAGGCTAAATAATGACAAACATTTGAGTTTTAGACTTAGAAAAATGCATACCAACACAAATCCTGTTAATCTAGCTGATTTATAACCTATAAATGCTATTTTGTATGCTTTTTCTGATTAACCAGCCATTCGTTTATCCAGCCTAAGGCCTGGTCCCAGCAAGACCAGATAAGAGTGAATCTAATGTATAAAATTTCAGTGTCAAAAACAAAATTAAAAACAGCAATACTGTAACATTTTAAAGACATTATGGTAATTTTCTTGAGCTAAGACTTCAATAGATCATGACAGCAATACACAAAAATGTAATGACATTATTTAAAACTAAGTGCAAACCCACCCATCCCCACCCAATTAACAATACAGTTGTTAAAAAAGCTCTCAATTTACCTCCCTAAGATAGATAACCTAGGTAAAATAAAAAAAAACTTTCATTTAAAAGTAATGGGCCATAGAAAAAAAATGAAAGATTGAGTAATGCGACACCAGTTTCATCTTAATCATCTATAGTAACATTGATAAGATCCTTTTCCAATTATTTGAAGTGGTTTGGCAGTTTTCTTACTGTATATGAGTTTATACATCTTAAAATGTTTAAAAGCGAATTCAGTGAACATTATCTATGACACTGACTTCCTATCAGTAACTGTGTAGTGTTTCAATAGTTTAAACACCGTTACTAATATTCTGATATTAGCATTGCTTAATTTATCTGGAAATATATGGAGTATGTTAAGTTGCCATTTCCATGGAGTATTATGAATACCAATTTCAAATAAATGTGTGCAATTTCCCCAAAATTTATTTGAGTAGGGGGCAAGCTCAAAGTATGTGGAACATGTCTGCACAGCATTCTGTACAGTGCAAGGAAACAATGCTTTAATACTAGAAAGTTTGGATGGGGTCTGTGACATCCCTGCACTGGCCCAGTAACCAAGGAGCCTCAATCCTCACCACTAGCACCAGTGAGGGACGTGCACATTGGGAGGATGACAAGTACATACACAGTAAAGTACAGTTTCCCTCAAGTGCACACAAAGATCACAGTCAGTCTAGGGATGGTTTCTCCCTCTTTTTGCAGTTCCCCAACAAGACTCCCCACTGACACAGACACACACACACTTTGAGATTTGATTTATACACAAACACACACCTGGGAAAGGCTGGCACAGGTTTACTAGCTATGGCCCCTTCTATCCAGACCATAAGATAGTTAGCACTGCCATCACATCCCCTTATCAGCTACTTTAAGGCCCTTCCCAAAAGGTGGCCAATCTCACTGTGTACCGTTACTATTATCCAAATGGTTAAGTGTGACCAAGACTTGCAAGGCTACTTAAAAGTGGTCTGTACAGTGTCACCAAATATATATGCAAGTACAGAGCTTAAATATCTCTAAACAAACCAGCCACAATTAAAAGGTTTAAATACATTTAATAATAAATAAAACACAACAACACTCAATAACTCAACACAGTGACTACAGAGTTCAGAATCACAGAAAATATTTTAAAACAGCACTGCAGGACAGTCTCAAATAAATACAGAAAACATCTAAACTAATAATCACTATATTCCTATCTACATCTAAAACAAATCACTTTAATCTAGTTACTTATTATTAGCAAGGCAAGTACTGATGAGTGGATGTTGTCAGATCCAAAGATAAATACAAAATGCATAGACTCATGCTCTGAGATAGTTCTTAAATTAATAAATAATACAAATTACTGCTGGGTTAGCCAGGATGACATCACTCTGTCACCTGCCTTCAGTTCTCAGGCTAACAGAAATTTAGAATTTAGCACCCCTGTGTCAGAGGTACATATCTCTCAGAAGTTTGCCTAGAACTGGAAGTTGTAAAACAGTTAAACACATTTTAAACCTAGTAATTATTTCTGTTTCAAGACAATAGAAAGAAACTCCTAACTCTAGACATCCTGTCTCTTTGCATTAATTAACTTTTATAGCACAGTCGTAAACAATTTCAACTTATTTTCTTGAAATTTTGCAAGTTAACTCTGTATGTTCCAACTTCTACCATTAAAATAGTTTATATACATTTTTGTTGTATTCCGGTGGGGTACAGTGTGGTTACATTCCTGAAGCCCAGTACATAAAAAGAAGTTATGTACTCACCATAACATTCCATGTGAGTTGTTCATCTTGCCTTCATTCTTACTGATGGACTCAGACAACTGTAAAAGCTCAAGGTCTTCAAACAGCTCGAGGTCAACTCCCTATCCCATGATGCGCCATGATAGGTTCATAGGTTGGTACTAGGCTATCAGCCCTATTTTCTCTCATATCTTGTTTGCTGCCAACTGGCTACCTATGGCTATTAATATGCCACTCTAAGAACTGGATAAAAGAGACAATGCCCATAAATAAGAGAGGTCTCGGACCTCAAGTAGACTGGATAGGGGTTGGAGGGTGGAAAGAATGAAAGGGAGATGAGCAACTCGCATGGAACATTATGGTGAGTACATAACTTCTTTATGTGAAGTTGCTCTATCTTGCCGTTCATTCTTACTGATGGGTAGGCATCCCAAGCAAAATCTTTTCCCGGTGGCTCATGGGAGAATATTCTTCAGAACAGTGGAACCAAAGGAAGCCCTATCCTTGGAGGCCTTGTCTACTTTGTAATGAGTGATGAAGGTATGAGGCCTTGACCAGGTGGCTGCTGCACAAATAGTATCTAATGGTAACTTAGCAGAGAAGGTTGATGAGGTAGATACAGCCCTAGTAGTGTGGGCCTTTATTTTTTGCTGTAATGGAGCATTCACTGAACTCTAAGTGAAAGAAATACAATCTGATAACCATCTTAACAAGGTGACTTTCATCACTGGAGCACCTTTTTTAATTCCGAAAAGGAGACAAAGAGCTGTTCTGTTTTCCTGAATTGTTTGGTCCTGTCCAAATAAAATCAGAGTTACCTATGAACATCATGTTTGTGCAGTATGAATTCCATCTTATTTGTGTATTTAGGGAAGAAAATGGGCAAGTCAATAGATTGGTTGAGATTTGGGCTGTTCTTCACTGATAATGTCCCCCCACCACACCCTATCAAGGAAGCGTCCATGGTCAACGTAGCTATAGGAGTGGGTAGAACAAATGGACAGCCTAGAGTTGCTTGTTGGGATGTCAGCCACCACTGAAGGTCCTTCTTGCACGTATTCATTATTATGATTTTGTGTGACATTGGAAGTTCCTGAAAGGACCATTGAGGGAACAGGAGCCACTGTAGCACTCACATGTGCATCTGACCCAGAGAAATGGCTATGATCACTGCTGCCATCATTCCTGGCAATTTGAGTATCGTTGAGACTGGGGCTTTTGTCTTTGGAAGTAGGTCTAGGATTTGTTTTCGTAAAAGACAAATTCTTTCTGGAGGAAGGTATAAGGTCATTGTGATTGCATTTAGTTCTGCTCCTATAAAAACGGTCTGTTGCGATGGCAACACGGCAGATTTTTCTGAGTGTATGGTAATCCCCAATTGACTGCAAAGATTTAAAGTTGTGTCCCTTGCATGTATGAGTTGATGCCTGGCGGTGGCAGTGAGAAGCCAGTCGTCTAGATATGGAAACACCTGGAATCTCAAACGTCTCAGGTGAGCCATGACTACTGCCATGCATTTGGTGAACATTCTGGGGACTGTAGTGAGATCAAATGGCAGAGGGTGAAACTGCTAATTGACTGGCTCCCAACCAGAAGCGTAGATGATCCCTGGATGGCCTGTCCATTTTTATGTGGTAGTACGCATCCTGGAGATCTATTGAGCACATCCAATTGTCTTTCCCCAGAAAGGGGAGTACTGACTGTAGTGTAACCATCTGGAACTTTGTCTTTTTTACCAACTTGTTTAGTCTTCTGAGGTCTAGAATAGGTCTCTAGTCCCCTGTTTTCTTTGGAACTAAAAATAACCTTGAGTAAGTTCCGAATCCTCTCTGGTCTGCTGGGAGTGGCTGGATGACTCTCTTTTTCAGCAACCTTTGGACCTCTACAGCTGCTTGTTCCCTGTGACTGGGTGGAACGTCTGGGATTTTTTTTGGGGCGGTGTGGCAAAGGGAATTGAGTGTCCCCTGGATATGATACTTTGTACCCAGCTGTCTTTTGTTATTTTTAGCCAGGCATCTGGGTACAAAGAAAGGCATCCCCCAACTGCCTCCAGAGATGGACAATCGAGCATCCTCTCAGGAGCACTGATAAGGCTTTCTAAAGAACTGATCTCCGTTGCCCTGATTCTGTGGACCTCCTCTGCCGTGTGGACGGCGTCTTCCATTACTTCCTCTCCTCTGCCTCTAGAGGGGGTTTCACCACGAGTGTCCTGGAAAGATCCTTGAGATTTATGGAACCACATCTTTCCACCTCCCCTCCCTTTGAGGTAGGGTCTAATTGGTGTAGAAAAACATACTCCAACGGTAGACAAAGTCTTTCCAT
Organism: Protopterus annectens; assembly: GCF_019279795.1. Lineage (NCBI taxonomy): Eukaryota > Metazoa > Chordata > Ceratodontiformes > Protopteridae > Protopterus > Protopterus annectens. The sequence continues at coordinate 981,338,230 of NC_056744.1, forward strand.
CTTTCTCACTACTGGTAAGTGTTTCCTTCACTTTCGGTCCAAAAAGGGACGAGCCGCCAAAAGGGGTGTTAATAAAGGAAGACTTAAAGGGTTCTGCAAAGGAACATAGGCGCATCCAGGAATGTCTCCTAAGGGCAATTCCTGTACCTCTGCTCTGCTCGTTCCATCAGCTGCATATGAGACCAAATGCATGGAAGAGTTCACAATAGAATTAACAGTAGAGAGTTGGGGAAGATACATTGTCAGAAACTCCCACAATTACTGAACCCTCCAGGGTATCTCCTAGTTCCTTCAGGAGATCCCTTTGCAACCTAATGAAATGTGTGAAATAGTTCAGCGATCGAAGGACAAAGGCCTCTAAACTAAACATATGCTTCCCATACCTCTCCATAATCCTGGATACTCTATTAAGAGGATGAACAGACGTAGAAGTTTCTGATAGTTCCTTCTTAGTGGCCGCTGCCACCACCATGGCATCAACAGGCACTCCTTCAGTTAGAAAGGTTTTGTCTTGAGGGCACGTTATAAATTTATTAGGCCTCCTGGGAACAGGCTCCATGGTATCCAGGGACTCCCATGCCCTCCGAAAGAGTGAGTCTATATCACATCGTCGAACTTGTACAAGTTCGAACGATGTAATATTGAACCCAAACGTCTGAAACGCAAAAATAGCAAAGCCATGGCACATCAATTTTTTTTCCCAGGGAAAAAAATTTGTGGGCCGTTTTCGGGGCTTTGCTATTTCCTCCACTATGGTGCAATCTCAGAGTTGGTATATTTAAGTAGGGGGGTGGGGGGGTTATTTTAAGGTTTATGTTTTGGGGGAGGGTTTGTTAAGGAACAGCGATTCTTTTTTCCCTGGGGGAAAAAAATCGCTGTTCTGTGTGTTCGTTATTGTGCAGTTTCGGACTTTTGGGTTCGATATTACATCATTCGAACTTATACAAGTTTGACGATGTGATATAGACCCCGAGAGAGTAGCTCAATCAACTCATCGAAGGGTGGAGACACCCAAGACCTGGAGGGTTGAGACCCAAAATCCTTCAGGAGGACTGACATCAGTAGGGTTAAGGGATTTCCAGCCACCCCTCTGTTTAAGGATTTCTAGGATATCTGTGAATGAGATATCCTCTGAGGGGACCGTGGGGACCCTTCTGACTCATCTAAGTCAGTATCCAAAGTGACAGATTCCTATGAGGAGCCCAGATGCTTCCTCTTGCAAAGTCTCTTCCTGGGAACCTCTTTAGTGGGAGCTTCTGGAGAGGTCTTTGAAGAGCATGGTTCACCCAAGGGGGTTTCCTGAGGCTAAGGATCTCTACACCTTAATGGAGCATGTGTTGTAGAGGCAGACACCAGTGCTTTAAGGGAGGCAGCTGCTGGTACTGATGGTGTGGTTGACTGGACAATACCCTCCTCATGCCCTCGAAGGCCCCTCGGTCCTGATGGGAGGAATCCCCCAGATCCGAGGATACAAGGGACTCTCCCGGCACCAGAACAGAGAGCTCCGAGCCTGAGGTCGGAGCTGACCTCACTCGAGCCGAAGCCCAGAGAGGTAAAGTCGGTCCGACTATCTTCCCCAGACCCGACCGGTGAGTGTCAACTCCGAGATACCTCGGTCAGCACCGAAGATATCAGGGCAGTTGGGGCCAAGAAACCTAAGGAAGGTGTCAGCCCCGAGGGCTCCAGAATCATCAGTTCCGAGCTGTCCGGCTCTGAAACTTACAAGGAAATCAGAGGTGGAACAGAAGATGGTGGGGGAACCCGTGTCGGCACCAAAGTCTCAGGAGTCGGTGCCGATAAAATTTTTGCAAGCGCCAGTATCTGCAAGAGCCTCTTCACCACACAGTCCACATCCAAATCAGAGAGTCTACTTGAGGCCCGAGAAGAATGTGCGGATGAAGCCACCAACTGTAACATGGGGGGTTCCAATGTAGGAGATACCAGCTCCAATGTCGCGGACTGGCTCCTAACCAAAACAACAGTTGGCTCCATTGGCTGTGGAGCCGATGTTGAAGCTTTACTCGATCTGTTTTTTAGAGTCGATGGACTTTTTCTTACCTCCGAAGAAGTAGAAGACGTCTTAGAGGGGTTTGTCATGCTTACACAGTGCCTCTTCGAAGGAGGATTTTAAAAGACCTCTATCCATAAGTTTTCTCCTTCTCCCATGCAACACTCTAGCACTAAAAGAGTGGCATACTGAACAACTTTCTTGCAGGTGTACCTCACCCAAACAATACACACAGTTGGTATGTCCATCAGTGATAGACATCTTTTGCCCACATCTTGGACATTTTTTAAATCCAGACTTGGATTTCTCTTTCTCTTGGTGAGACATCCTATCAGACAACAGAGAAAAAACCTCTATATATACATATATACATATATATATATATATACACACACACACATCTATATATATATATATATATATATATATAGATAGATATATACACACACATACACACATATATATATATATTTTTTAGAAAGTAGAAATTTATTGATAAAAAGTAAGGGCTTTTATAATTGACACAAAAGGGGTGGTGTATCTGGTAACCTGCAGTCAATGTTCTTCCTACTATGTAGGAAAAACAGAAAGGGAGTTGAGGAAAAGAATGTATGAACATTCTTATGACATTTTGAGAGATAAAGAGACAAATGCTCTCTTTAGACATAGCAGGGACTGTAAAGGATGTAGTTTCCACTTTTTTGTCCTTCAGCAGGTTCAAAAAGATGTTAGGGGCGGTATATGGGAGGAAATCTTAGAGAGTAGGGAATTGTGGTGGCAGATATATTTGGAAGCAGGAAAAAAACCTGGCTTAAATGATTTTTTAAGTATTGTCTCCCTATTAAAATTGAAAGCAAACAAAATATAAGGGTCATATAAGGTTTTATCACTAGAGGGCACTGTTGCCTGGTTTTAAATACTTAGGTATTATAAGTTTAATATTTATTATATCACTTTTTAAAGAATAATTATGTTATGTATTATTTATTGATTTATTTATTGAAATGTAGTTTTTATAAATTTTACTGATTTATTAACATCCATTGCAATGTTGTCAGGATATTTATAAGGTTTTTGTACATGGATTAAAAATGGGTATTAATGAATATTCGTGAGGGATGAATAAGGCTGATTTGCACATTTAAATAGTTTTTAAGGTTTTAATTGGATAGAGTATAATGAGTGTCGATATATAAAAGGTTAATTAAACATCAATGGTTGTCTGATGAAGTCCATTTCTATGGATGAAAACGCATGAGAGTGTTGTGAATTTAAACGCGTTTACGTGTACTTTACTGTGTGACATTAAAAGTTTTTCAGAAGCATCGAGTGTTCCTTTGGGCTACTGCACTACGGTGGAGTTTATATATATATATATATATATATATACCTCATAATGCAAGATTTTTAAACAATTAAGCTAAATATCAATATAATTGCCCTGTACATAAAAAAGGCTCTAACACCACACAACTATGTAAGAAGAAATATAAGATAAGGAAAGCTAAAGGCCTAAAAACATGGCCACTTATCTAAGTTATTTAAAGTCTCTAAATAACTAGCAAATTAGCAAAAATACACAATGCCCTGTAATTAAAAGGGCTCTGACTAACACCACACAACTATGTAAGAGGAAAAGGAGACAAGGAGAACTAAAGGGCTGAAGAGCGGCTACTTACCTAAGTTATTTAAACTACCTAAGAAAACTAGCAAATGCCAGGAATACACTTATAGAAAGGTTAACTACTATAAAGAAAGGAAATGTATTAAACTATCTAATTTAAAGCTATGTATCAATTTTTAAGAGAGAAAAAAAGCAATAACTTTCACTGGCCAGAGCTGAACGTCCCGATCAAGTTGCAGCGGCAAATGAGATCTGGGGGAAGATCAAGGTGCATCATGGGATAGGGAGTTGGCCTCAAGCTGGTTGAAGACCTCGAGCTTTTGCATTTGGCCGAGTCGGAGCCGAGGATCGGTTCCAAACCCATGGATAAGAATGAATGACAAGACAGAACAACTTCACATCATACAGTTCAACACACTCTTCTGCACCAATAGTTTAATATACACATAACATATGGTTCTCTTACATTTGTAAGATAAGCATATAAATCATATTAACATTCACAAATGACATATGATTTACAAAATTCCAGATAGCTGGACTGGCAGCCTCACATGGTCATACAGGCACTATAATTTATCATTAGTTGTACGTAAATTCTTTTTTTCATTTGGAATGTACTTGATTAATTTTATAATTACTTCATAGTTCTTATAGTCCATTAAATCTAAAGTTTTGGATTATTTTATAGGCTTTAGAAACTGACTTTTCTTGTAAGATTTAGTGATCAAAGTATTAAGGAGCATAATTTTTATTAGACTCTGAAATTACTTCATATTTTGTCAAAATTAATTGTTCTGTTTGCCTGAGAACTGATACTTATCCTTTTGGTAGACTTGGGCTTAAAAAGCCAGTGCGTCTCTGACCTATGCACGTTTTTGGTAATCTGACTACCAAAGCCACCCACCCCCTTGATTGCTATTGTCAGTTGTGCAAGTTAAGAGTTACTGCTTTATTTTTGCTTTATCTGCCGTTTTCTGCACTTTACATCATTTTCAAGTGCCCTGATATTGTACCCACTTGCTGTTTGCTGAAAACTTAATTGTTATATGCCTGTTTTGCTGTTGTCATCTGAATGACCTGAAATTGCATTATCTAGCTTGTTTTGTGGTAGCATACACACTCAAGCAATCTTTTTGTGCTTTTACATAAGAGGACTGGGATATACCAACTAGTGGCAGTAGGTGGTAGCCAGGTCTATCCAAGGGAAGCACATAAGAAAGCCGTATGTGTAGCTGTTTTATTGTCCAGAGGGCTTAGAAGCCTGTTTCCTGTGTTTTAATTGCCTGTAAAAATCCATTGCACAGTGGCAGTTAGTGCCTTACAGATGCAGACACCTAGAAACCAAATTTTCCCTATAAAACTATCTCACACTGTACCGGTATCTCAGTTAGTGCAGGGCAACTACTTTACATGTTGGGTGTTACAGAACAGCCAGTTAGTGCATTGAGGAGTACTGTACTGCCCCTTGAATTTAGTACTGTATAGCCCAGTCTAGTCTCTAGTCCCTAGTCCCATAAGCACCCTTAGCCAAACCCTAGTACACTGCACCCAGGTAGCACATCTAAATTCATGAGTTTGCACTTTCACAGTTTCTCCATGGCCAGTTTGGTGGGTACAGGTATGTTAAGATAATGTAACAATTGCCTAATGCCACTGACAACCATTTAATCCTCAAAGAAACAAACAGTATGCAACAGATGCATATACAATGTTTCTGGTGGTAAAACTCCCACATACAAGCACTAAAAATATTCTGCTTGTCAGAAACTCACATGCTACACCCACCACACATAATACACACCCCACACACACACCTACCTATGCTGAGGCACTTAAATGTGATCTTTACAACCCCCAAGGACCTCCCAGACATTCCATCTGCAAAAATTATCCTCAGCACACACAAAAGAACTCAACAGAAACACCACCAAACACTGCACATATGGCCATACCCAGTGGAGCCTCAACTACCAAGCCCATCAAGCAAGCCAATGCACTACCCAGGACTCTAATCATAGGAGACGCCATTATACAATATACTGATACCTCACTCACCAGGCTGAATAAGAAGAAAATAACAGTCAGCTGCCTATCAGCAGCCAAGATCTGCTAAATTACATATGCAGTCCATTTACTGCACCACAGGTATTGGTATGACTCAGTCACAATCTATGTAGCTGTAAATAACCCTGAGATAGACTAGTTGTGCAAAATCTTACCATAACCATAGATGTCCTTGTCTTCCATGTTGCAGTATTCTTAGCGTGTGATTCCCTGCATCAGGTGACCTAAACGTCAGCTCCTATACAAAAGCCTAAGCCTGGCTGCTGTAGGTGCATGGGGCGTCACACATAGGGACTTAAACCAGGAACCTTAAATGTGACATCTGCTCACACAGACCTCAAAACTTAGATGCCCAATCAGACAGTCCAGTAGTGTGCGCCAATGATGTCAAAAAGGGGTGTCAAGTGCCATTTGCTGGCTAGTCTGACCATAGTCTAGCAGGTGCCCTTTAGACAGGTCAATAGGAAAAGGGGGATAGATGGGGAAGGAATACTCAAACATAGAAGAGAAGGACATCTATGGTTATGGTAAGATTTTACACAACTATTCTATGTCTTTCTATTCCTATGTTGCAGTATTCTTAGTGTGGGAGAATGTCACAGCTTAGTTAGAAGGAAGGGTGGAGGTACAGGTAGCTGATTCCAGAAAGCCCTGCAGGACTGCCCTGGCATACTCTGCCCTGGCTCTGGAGACATGGTCCAATTTGTAGTGTCTGGTGGACCAGGTGGCTGCTTCCAGAATGAGTGCTGTGTCGAAGCCTTTGAGGAAAACTTTGGAGGATGCCACAGCCATGGTAGAGTGAGTTCTTACTCCTTGGCATATGTATTTGCCATTATGGGAGTAGCAGAAGCAGACAGTTTTTCTGATCCAGCAGGAAATGGTTTGTCTGCAGACCGTCTTGCCAGGGCTCTGGAGTGGAAGGATTCAAATAGTTGGTTGGACTTTTTGATGGATTTAGTTTTGTCTAAATAAAACCCAAGTTGTCTGTGCACATCCAGGGAATGGAATCTCCTCTCACTGTCATTAGTGGGAGAGGGGAAGAAGGAGGGCAGGTGAATGAATTGGTTTAAGGACAGTTCGTTGATCACCTTTGGCATGAAGGAGGGGTTAGTGTGTAGAGTCAGCCTGTCCTTGTGGAAGATGGTGTAGAGTGAGCAGGCCATGAGCTTGCAACTCTGACACCCTTCTACAGAGTTAAGGGCCACCAGCAGTACAGTCTTCCATGTGCACATTTGGAGCACTGCAGAACTGACTTGTTTAAATGGAGGCAGTATGAGTTTTTTCAGGATAAAGTTTAGGTCCCAAGGAAGTGGGACAGATTTTCTTGGTGATTTGATGTGCAAGACCCCCTCAGGAATAATTTAACATCTAGCTTGGCTAGTAAAGGGGGTTCTAGTGGCAAGAAGGCAGAGATTGCAAATAGGTGGATTTTCACTGAGGATTATGAAAGGCCAGCCTTGATAAGTTCACACACATAAGTAAGGACTAGAGGGGTATATGCTTGAAAGGGATCCCTGTGCCTATGGAGACACCGCTTGGAGAATCTTTCCTATTTTGGTATGTAGTATCCCCTTGTAGTAGGTTTCCTAGCCTCCCTCAGGACTAAAAGCACGTCCTCAGAGTAGCGGTGTCTGAAAGGAATTAAAAGTTTATCACCCAGGGTGTTACATATAACATCTGTAGGCGAGGGTGAATGAGAGATCCCTTCTGTTGTGCGAGTAGGTCCACCTTGTGGGGTAACTTGTGGTGATTGCCCTTGGCTGGTGAGAGTAGTAGGGGAAACCAGTGCTGCATTGGCCGATAAGGAGTCAGCAGCAAGATTTTGGGCTTGTCCCTTCCTGATCTTCTGGAAGACTTTTTGAATGAGACGGAAGGGCGGAAATGCATAAAGAAACCACCTCTTCCATGGAATGCTGAAAGGCATCTACCCTCCAGGAAAATGGAAAGTGATCCTTGGTGCAGAATTTCGTCAATTGTCTGTTCTGGGGGAGGCAAACAAATCTATCCTGAGCTGTGCCCCATCGGTGAACAATGTCTATAAAAATGTCCCTGTTCAGCATCCACTTGTGCTGTGGAGGATGTTCTGCTGAGAACATCTGCTTGTTGGTTGCCCAGGGAAGGACATGTGTTGCCTGCAGGTATAAGTTGTTTCTGGAGGCAAGCTCCCACATTTGGCCGGTTTTCCGGCAAAGGAAGTAGGACTTGGTCCCTCCTTGTTTGTTGAGGTACCATATGACTGTGGTATTGTCTGTGAAGATTTGAAGGGTGCCCTGGTTGCAGGATTGGGAGAAAGGCTTTCAGGGCCAGAAGAGCTGCTGTCATTTCCCTCACATTGATATGTTTCTTTGGAGGGTAGGATGCCAGATCTCCTATACCATGACACCCTTCATGGTATCTCCCACCCTAGGTCTGATGCATCTGTAATGCATGTCCTGGGCTCAAGTGGAAGGCCTGGGTTCATTAGGATTTGTTGAATTCACCACCTTAGTTCAGCTTTGAGGCAGGGCAAGAGTGTAATCTGAAACTCTAGAGGGTGTTCGTGTTGGGACCACACATTCTTCAAGAACCACTGCAGTTTTTGCATATGCATTCTGGCCAAAGGCAGCATAGGGATGGTGGCTGCCATTAGCCCCAGGACCTGCAAGAATTGCCCTGCACATATCTGTTGAACCTGCATTAGGTTTTAGAAGTGGGTAGAGAGGGAGAGAACTTTGTCCTGAGGGAAGAATACCCACATCAGGTCTGCTCTGATCCTGCAGCCCAGAAAGATCTTGCCCTGTTGAGGGGTTAGGGATGATTTTGGGATGTTGAGGGTGAGCCCCAGGCTCTGAAGCAAGGAAATGGTGAACTGCAGATGGTTTTGTAAGGTGCCCTCACTTTCTGCTAGAATGAGGATGTTGTCTAGGTAGGGATAAATCTGGACAGCTTCGCTTCTGCAAAAGGCTATAAGCTGGAGCTAGGCATTTTGTGAATACCCTGGGTGCAGCAGATAAACCAAAGGGCAAGGCTGTAAACTGAAAGTGTGAACAGGACCAGGTGAAACACAAGTATTTTCTGTGGGAGGGTTTTATGGAGATATGGAGGTAGGTCTCCTTCAGATCGACTGTGGCCATAAAGGCCTGGGTTGGCAATAGTGGAAAAAGGATTTTGCAGGGATAACATTCTGAATGATGGAACTTTTAGAAATAGGTTTAGAAAGGACAGATCCAGTACTGGCCTCCAAAGGCCATCTTTTTTGGGGACCAGAAATAATCTTGAGTAAAAGCCTTTTCCTTCCTGTCCTTAAGGGACAGGTTCTATAGTTCCTAAGTTCAGAAAGTCCTGTAGGACCGTAGGAATAAGGTGTAGTTGATTTATTGGCGGGAATGGAATGCCCCTTGTAAAGGGCTTTACCTTCCAAGAGAAGAAATATCCCTATATAGAGTTATTGGTAGGAGGAGGTAATGCTACGTCTAGACCATCGACGGAAATACCGGACAACCAGGAAGCGCTACCCAGGAGGGAGAGGAAGGGACCAAGGTTGAATTCTAGCAGCCCTTTTGAGCGTGACGCTGAGGTTGGCGTGTTTGCAAGGAGCGAAAGGACCCAAATCGACAAGGGAATACCATCTATCTTTAGGTCCAACCAGGATGAAGAAACTACACCGCTTTATCAACCAGCGATTTGACGAAAATAAAGGGGCTATAGCGACGTTGTAGCCAGCAACAGGCCAGCAGGTAACTGCAATGGGGACAATATACAGTACCAAACGGACTTTGCTAGTGTTTTAAATGCTAAATATAGTTTCAATTCAAAAAATGCACAAAAAATGAATGTAAAAGAAGTCAATTGTACTTTTAAACACAATATGAAGCTTTTTGACGAAATATTGTTTAGATTCAAAAGTTTGGAGTTGGAGAATGCATACTTGAATGAGTGTATAAACTTAAACATAGTGCCTAAAGGATTAAGGGTATGTAAATACCCTAACAAGGTTAGGGTAGGAAGTGAATTTCACCAGGAACTAACTATTTTTGATAAGTGTGGTTTGGAGATTTTGAAAGCCATTATTAGGGAAAATATAAGGGAAATGGAGGGTTTGAATAAAAAAATAGAAGAGCTTAACACATGCATTACCAAAGACTTACTTTTTTCTGCCGAGGAAAACCAGACAACTCTGAAAAGTATTGAGAAAAGTTTGGGAAATGTATTTGAGAGAAAATGTAGGAAACTGGGTACAGATATTGTGGAATATAAGGAAAAAACTAACTATCCTAAACCCCGAGATGTTTCCACCTATAATTATAATATAGCTTATAATCAGGATAATATGAATGATGATTTAAATTTTGATGAAAGGCTGGATAATGGTGCAATGAGTGATGGTCAGGAGTTTCCAGAACTTAGTTATTTCTGATTCTCTCAGACCTCCTATCAGAAGAATTTTCAAAAAAATTATCGGGGGGGGGGTCAGAAACAACAGTATCAGTACAGGAACAGGAACAGGGCTTACAAACAATGGTAAGCTACCTTAGGAAGGGGGATGATTGGGAACCCCTGGGCAATGAGATGAAAAAGGAAGGGGTAGTATGGAAATTAAATGACTATAGTATTTATAACTATAGTGCTTTGGAAATTACTGAGGTTTTCTTCCATCTATTTACTAAGGGGTTGAAATTTGTCCCTAACAAGAAAGCTGATTTAAGTAAAGTGTTGACTGATTTGAAACTGTTTATCAGAAAGAAGAACCTAGACCTTATGTACCAGGGACACAATGAGAACAAATTTTACCACTAATACCCTTAAGAAAATGAGCATTTATAATCCACCTGTAAATCAGCAACTAAAAAACTTTGAAATTATGATGGGGAAAAAAATTAGGAGGGAATTATCTAAAAACTGGGTGGGACCAAATATTTCTAAGGAAGAAAATGAGTTATTACAACAACTATCCCGAGACCCCACCATAAGAATACTTAAACCGGATAAAGGAGGGGGAACCATTATAATGGATCAATTATATTATGAATCTAAAATGTTAGAAGTGTTAGAAAACGAAGAAAGGTATACGAGATCATCCTTAAATGAAATTAATATTGGAAATAAAAAGGTGTTTATAGCATTGAATGATTTATTATTAGAGGGCTCAATAGATTTGAACACATACAGATTCTTGTATGTAGAGAAACCTAAAGTTCCCAATATATTTGGTGTACCGAAGGTACATAAGAATGTCTCAAATCCACCCATGAGACCGATTGTGTCATCAGAAGGGTCAGTGACAGCCCCCATAGCCAAATGGTTAGACAATAAATTAAAAGTAGTATTGAATGAGGGGGTTGGTATTGTGAAGGATTCCTGGGACTTATTGCGGAACTTAAAGGATGAACTATTTGATGAAAATATAACTTTTATAACAATGGATATAGTTGACCTTTTTTCGTCCATCCCTTATAAGGAGGGAATGGAGTGGTTTGAGGAGGCCTTGATTAATTATGGAAAATTTTCACAAAATGATTTTTGTTTGATCTTGACTTTAATGGATCTGGTCCTGAACAACAATTATTTGCACTATGAAGGAGAGTTTTTTAAGCAGATTAAGGGAGTAGCTATGGGTGCACGGTGTGCACCCATATACGCCAATATTATCTTGGCAGCATGGGAACATAAGTTTATTTTAAATTCCCAGTTTAAGGCTTGTTGGAAGATGTATAAGCGTTATCTAGATGCTATTTGCCTTTTATGGGTTGGTTCTGAAGCAGAATTTACAACTTTTTTGGAGTATCTATCTAGCACTACTAGTTTTGTCTCTTTTACCTTCACTCAAAGCAAAGAATGTTTAAAATATTTGGACATTTTTGTAGGTAAGGTTGAGGGAAAGTTTTTTTCAAAGGTATTTAGAAAGGACAGTTATTCCAATTCCTTTCTTGCATATGGTAGTGCCCACCCTCACCACCATAAGAAGGGTATAATTAAGGGACAATATGTCAGGGGCTGCAGAATGACTTCTAGAACTAAGGATTTCAAAGAGGAATGTGGAAGATTACACAAAATGTTTCTAGATAGAGGCTACCCGGACAGTTTAATCAAGGAAATTGAAGATGAAGTGGTTAGGGGAAGAGTCGATAAATACCAGCCTATTATAGGGAAGGATGAAGGACAGACGGGTGTTAGTAAAAATGACCAATTTGAGGGTCATAACAACTTTGTAGTGGATTTTAGTGGGGAGGCTAATATTATCAGAAATTTATTAGAAAATGAATGGCAAAACTTTGGTGAAATTTCGGACTTGGATTGTCTATTTAAATACCCTTTAAAATGTACATATAGGAAAGGCAAAAATCTTAAGAATTATTCTGAGGTGAAAGGGGGATAGAAGGAAGAAAGGGAGACTAGGCACATTCAAATGTGGAAGTTGCCCCCAATGCCCTTTTATTTGTGCTAAAGACACAGTATATGTCAGTAGTAGGGACACTTTGATTAAAAGTAACCACTTTGCAAACTGTCAAACGAGTGGTATAGTGTATTTAAGCATGTGTAGAAAATGTGATGCATTGTATGTCGGTAAATCTGAAAGGAGGTTAAAAAAATCGAATTTATGAGCATAATTATGACATTAAAACTAATTGCATCAATAATGCCCTTTACAGACACAAAACTAAATGTGGAGGCAGCTTTTCACTTTTTTGTATTAGAAGTTGTAAACAAAGATGTGAGGGGGGGGGGCCTTTGGGAGGACACTATTGAGTATAAGGAGTTGTTATGGCAACTACAGTTAGAGTCATACAACCCGCCTGGCTTGAACAATACAGTGTCCCTGGCCCCAGTGTTAAAAATGAGGGCAGCTAAACTATGATTGTAAAAGTAAGCCTTATATGTAGTTGCTGCTAGTGTCCATAATGTAATGAAATATACTTGTGAATATTTGTATTTTTAACTTGTTTTACACTCAAAGATAGACAGCAGCTCCAAACAATTATTAGTTTAAAATGTGCATTTTTGAGAACAAAATATTTTTATTGAACACTAGAGGGTGCTAGAATGTAATGTAATTAATGTATTGCTTAATGTTCACATTAAGTGTTTTTTAATTTTAATTTTGGTATTTTAAATTAAACAGGTTTTAATGTAATATAAATTGATGATGAATATTGAATTTTATTTATTTTATTAAAGTTATTTAAGCTATTAAAATAGAAGTTTTTTCTAGGAGAATAATGGATGAATGACTTGGTTCCTGCAGTAAAAGATAGTTTAGGTTTGTATAGGAAGATTTTTAATGGCCATCAATTGAAGTTTAACCAATTAATTTGTTCAATGAACATTTGTATATAAAGTGTGTTGTATTGCCAATTGAGTATTCATCTGCATCTGACGAAGTGTTAAAAATGAAAACACAAGTGTGTAGACATAGCGTTAATGTGCTTGGAATCCGTGTTTGAAAATTTTTGCTTGTATGATTGACTTGTTGTGCTTTCCGATATTAAACTTAAGGAAGGACTGAGCTTGATTTCCTCCACTGGTGCTTTTTTACTTAGAAGAAATATCCCTCTTGTACTACTGCCAGCACCCAACAGTCTGAGGCGAAGGATCTCCAAAGGGAGAGGCAGTGAGAGACAAGGGCTGACAAGGGAAGGTGGGCAAGGCAGTCATGTATTGTTGGATACATTTCTATCATGAAAGGGGCTGTCTTTGAATAGGTTGTGATGTTGCTGGTCTGGAGGTGGTCTGTCTCCTGGTTCCTCTTCTATGCCTGGAAAAGGATGGGGTAGAAGAGGAGGGTGTCCTCCTGACAAAGATAGTCTTAGCAGAGACACCAGCAGGTGTTTGATGTCTTGAAGCTCTTTACTTTTCTCCTGAAGGTTTTTAAAGAGGTCAGCAGACTGTTTACCAAACAGGAGGTTGTGGTCTAGAGAGGCATCTAGGATTTCTAACTAATACTCTGGTAAAGGTTGAAAGCTTAGCCAAGAGAATCTGCGGAGTACTGATACAGAAGCTGAGGACCTTGCAGAGGCCTATGCTGCACCATAACTGCATCTAATGGAATGCCTGGCCACTTGAGAAGTCAGGGACAGTTTTGTTGCCACCTCTGTCTTGCTAGGACAGTCAGGTGTGGATCACAGGAGAGTAGAAACTTAGGATACAAGGTCCAAAGCATATTTTATCATATGGGTTTGGTAGTTGATAGCTCTGAAGGCTAAGGTGGAAAAGGTATAAACCTTCTTGCCTATCATGTCTACGTTTTTACTATCTTTATCCGTAGGCAAGAAAGACAATGAAGGAATCAGTCTTGACTGCTTATCAGGGGATACAGCAATCACTGCCGGGTTTGCCATGGGTGGTATTACCAGGAATTTTTGTTCAGCTGTTACTTTATAGAAACGGTCAGGCCTCTTAGGGATAGGAGGTTGAGTGTCTGGGTTTTTAGATGCTGAAGAGAATGCATCAAGGAAGGCAGGAATAACTGTTGGGATAGATGAAGGGGAGGGAGATTCCACTTTGAGTAACTCAAAGCATCTCTTTTGAGTTTCAGTCATTTGGGAAGTGTCCCATTTAAAGTATTCTTTCATCTTTGTGATGGTCTCCCCAAAGGTGATATCCTCTGGTGGAGAGTCCCCTTCTATGGATTCTTAACCAGGGGAATAATATTCTAGTGGAGAGGCAATTTGAGATGAATAAGTAATGGATTAAGCCGAAGATGAGTAGTAAGCCTTCTGTTCTTCCACCCCTTCATGAGCAGTGGGAAGGAGGAGAGAGGCAGCTGAGGAAGGCCTAGGACTGAGAACAGGAATGGAGGAGGGAGAAGAGGCCTTGGGCCTAAAGGCCAAGAAAGCATGCATCAAGGAGTTGGTGAAGGACTGCCAGTCTGGAACTCCCTCTGTGGGTGGAGGCAGGTGTTTAGTTTTCTGCTTCCTTTTCAAATGACTAGTCTTAGGAGAAGGCCTGGATTCAGGGGCCTGGATAGGAGTAGGAGCTTCAGGTAATGGCCTCCAGGTCAGTCGTCCAGCATTGTCTGGTTCCCCCTCGACATCGGTCGGGACCGATGTCTGAGCTATCTCCATGGACGTGCTATCCGTTACTTCCGAAGCGGCTTCCTCGAGGGGAGTCGCTGAAGCAGACAGCTCTAATGGACCTCTCAACTCCTAAACTGGAAGGTGGCAGGACGTCCGATGGCAGAGAGGAAGAAGTGCTAGGCCTTGGAACCTTAGCCTTTTTCCATGATGGTTCCGCCAGGGTGGCCGACTCGGGATCCATCCTGAGCGCTAGCTTTTTAAGCCTCTGGTTTTCTAAATATAGATTTAGGGCGGTCAGATGGCTTCAGAGGATCTTAGGTACAAATGATTGACAAATAGGGCAAGAGGTATAGTCGTGTTCTCAGCCCAGGCAGAAAATGCAACAGTCCTTATGCGGAATCTCGCACCTGCATTGGCATTTACTCTTCTTAGCAGACATCAGCTAACGGTTGGGTACAGCAAACCAAGTTCAAATGAGAATTAAAACAAAATCCCCAATGGGATACTTAGCTTTAGACATCTTCAAAGTAGAGGAGAGAAGCGATCGATGTGACGGTTGACTGCGGATGAAAAATTCTGTGGTCTGTGCATGCAGACATCACATTTAAGGTCCCTAGTGTATGGCCCTATGTGTGATGTCCCATGGACCTACAACAACCAGGCTTAAGCTTTTGTATAGGAGCCGAAGTTCGGGTCACCTGAGGTGGGGAATCCCATACTAAGAATACTGCAACACAGGAATAGAAGAACATATACCTACTATATGATGAAGAGCTATTAAAGACTCCTTGGACTGTGTGTCAAAGGCTAGTATGTGCCTAGCACTGAGCAACATTCTACCTTCACCACAGAGGATGACAATACAAACAGAAGATGACTGACTTTAATAAGTAGCTTAGTTTCTGCTGGCATTCTAGGGGGACACTATTTCCCAGTGTGGGAGGATACAGTTAACAAATCACATTGCTTTGGCAAGGGCAGACTGCTCCTGTCATTTCTAGACTTTCAAATAATGGCTAAATCACTGTCCTTCCCCATAAAGCCTTTTTTCAGGAAATGCCACACTGCCAAAACTTCCAACATAGCAAAATCTACCAAAGAAAAATCTAAGGGTGTTACTGCTCAATGGCAGGAGTCTAAACAAGAAGTTCACTCCTTCCCAAGCTCTCCTTACCACAGAGAATACAGACATCTGTGCGGTTACCGAAACATGGCTTAAAGATGCAGAGAGTGGCATTACAAATCTTTAAAGCCTTCCACACATTTACACCTTTAACTGCACAGGCAGGGACGAAAGGCGGAGGTGTCAAACTACATCAGTAACAAGTATACCTTGATGTTTGTTAAACAGGATGATGAGCTGGAGTTCACATCCACATTACCAACCCCAAGTCTCATTCCATACCTTAGCAAGCTACAGCATCCACTATGAAACCCATATCTCATACTTAAACCTACTGGAGACACTCATTTTCAAGAGTTCGTTTTCAAGAATCTCCATTTGTATACTAGATTTTTGGATGATATTTTCATTCTTTGGGATGGGGAGAAGGATGAGTTAGAAAAATTCATGGTATATTTAAATGAATGTTCCACTTATTTTAAATTCACCTTTAATTGGAATGCTAATTCCATTAATTATTTGGACACTACCAGCTATTTAACAAATACTGGTTTCAAATCCAAAGTATTTAGAAAGAAACATTCGGCAACAGTTACCTACACTTCACTAGTAATCACCCCTATAGCAAAAGAGAAATTTAGTTAGGGGGCAGGCCAATCAGAGTTGCTAGAATGACTTCTGACCAAACTGATGTGAAGATGGAGTTGGCTGAAGTACAGGATATGTTTATAGAAAGGGGCTACCCCCTATCAAGAAGGTAAGGGATATTATCAATGAGGTACAAGGGGATTGGGATATCAAATTCAAACCACTTTTGGGTGTTGGACTGGAGAAGGTCAATGAACGCCACCCTGAGGCTTCATATAATACAACCTTAGCACTTGAACGTAATCATTATACTAGAGGGGTGCAAGAGATTAAGAGGAATTGGCGAGATTCTGTAGGTAAGACACCTCTCTTTTCCTTCAAAACAGGAAAGAGCTTCAAACAAATTCTTGAATCGAAGACTGTTCCCACTAATAATTTGAAAGTTGGGATAATATCCTGTGGCAGGTGTAAACAGTGCCCCTTTACTTTTAAGGGGATATATATTATTTTAGAAAATCAACTAGGAAGTAGAGTGAATTTCATGAATGGGAACTGTTGTTCCAAAAGGCTAATCTACGTGGCAATATGTGAGGGGTCCTCAGTGTTTTATAATGGCAAGACCAAAAGGGCCCTAAGAACAAGAATTTACAAACATCTTTATGATATAAATACAAACAAAGAAACTAATGCCCTCTGTAAACATGCTAGGACATGTACCAACATTATGGGATTTAAGTTCGGCATTACTGAAATTTGTTTATCTAATATTAATGGGGGGGGGGGGCTTGGAAATCAGCAGTGTTAAAAACAGAGTTGAAATGGCAGTTGAGGTTAAGGGCAACCTTCCCCCCTGGTCTGAATGATTCAGTCTCCCTCAAACCTGTTTTAAAGGAAAAAGCAGCCCTAGTGTGAACATGTTTGCACATTTTTTTTAAGATAAACCTTTTTAAACATAATTGTTTTTATTTTTTTATTTTCTAAATTATAATTTTGATTATGTTAACATTAAATGGATGTCTAAAAAGTTTAAGTATAAGGATGACAATTTTTGGTATTTTGGTCATTAAGGATTGATTAACCTATTCAAGTGTAACCTAAATTCACCCCTGGTCTAACACCCAAGTCTCTGATGGCCAGAGGCAGCAGTTAAAGTATGTCCTAGCTAACATACACCTCTTAAAACATCCCCTAAGGCAAAACAGCCTGCGGGATACATTTGTGTTGCATGGCTAGGCTTATACTATGTAGAAAGGGAAAACTAGACCCATTTCTTGTTTTTATGCTTTGTGTGTGTGAGGGCATGCAGAGTGAATGGATTAACCTGAAAACTACGGGAAAGAAAAATGTTCTGCACCTTCTCAGTTACTGTAAAAACTGAAGAATACCACCACCAAGTTTCCACAGTAATAAGGAAAGCAGTCTACTTTGCGCATCTCATAAATAAAGGCATTGCATCCAAGTCTATGGATATTATAACTCCACTGTACTTCACCCTCATCAGACCACTAACAGAGTACAATGCTTCCATCTGCATGTACCTCACCAGATACCTGCAGCAGCTGGAGACACTGCAGAAGTTTCTCACCAAGAAAATACACGGCCTCCAAAGCATGACTTGCGTGGATAGACTAGAAAGTCCTGTCACTGTAATTTGTATCGTATAGGCTGCTGAGAGGCGACTTGTGCCTGGCCTGCAGGGCAGTCTTTGACCCTGTCCTGATGGAAGTTGCTGCACATCCGCAAGTCAGACAGCAGAAGAGTCACTAGCTCTAGGGATCTTAACCTAGCCTGTGACATTAGCAGAACATGCTGGAGAGAGAGAGATGTAGCTTCCAGAGATTGCCAGTACTCTGAAATAAAATTCCAGTTCACTTGAAGCAGAACTCCTCACTGACCCTATTAAAGCGCAACCTAAACAAATGGATGGGAGACCACAAATTCACCCCGGGGTTGGCACCCTTGTCCCTCATGGACAGGGGTGTATTTTTGTTGATCATACTCATTCTGTGAATTATGTCCATCTAACGGAGGACAATTGAGGCAACTCGGGATTAACATGTCTAGCCTTACAAGGGTTCTAAGGCCGCTAGCTTTGTAACCTGAGCATGGACAACTATTGATAATTATGGTATCATAACAGCCACAAATGTGACAACTATTTTCTTGTTTTTAACTTATATTTAACTTTAAGAACAAAACATATAGGTTCATAGGTTTATACTAGGCTATCTGCCCTAAGGCATTTATAAGCCTAGCCCAAATTTTTGTGGCTTACGCCACCCCTTATATGAAAAAATACTGTGCCCATTAGTTTGTTGTGCCTCTGTCCAGCAGTGACACAGAGATGATTCCCGGGGTAAACCTACGATCTCCCATCCACAGGTCAAGATTTCTCTTGAACAGAGCCAGCGAGGTGCTCTGCCTTACATGGATCGGGATTTTATTCCACAGCATAGGGAGTCTCCGAGTGATAAATCTATCCCTCCAGCACGTCCTATTTATATCCGTGCTAAGGTTTAAGTCGCTTGCTCTAGTCGCTTTGGTGGATTTGGATTTTTTGAGGTGGAGCATGTCCATTAATTCCGGGTTGGACATGGCCTTGTATGTCAGGCACATGTCACCTCTGAGCAGACGGTATGCAACTGAATAGTGCTGGAGTTTCTTCAATCTGGCAGCATATGACAGATTTTGGAGTCACTTTATCCTTTTGGTGAGGAACTTTTGGGGTCTCTCCAATTGCTGCAGATGTCGGGTGAGATACATCCCGAATGGGGCATTGTACTCGATCATTGGTCTGATAAGTGAAGAGTACAGGGGAACAATGACCTCACTAGATCTGGATGTGAATCCCTTCATGATCAGGTGGGCAATGTAGAAGGTCTTTCTAAACACTTTAGCAACGTGAGTGTCAAAAAAAAGGCCACTGTCAACCTGGGTCCCCAGATCCCTGATAACCTCTTCTGTGCTTAGTGGATTGCCACCTATATGGTAGCTTGGGGTTACCTTGTTTTTCCAGAAGGGTATGACTATATATTTTTTGGCGTTTAACTTCAGGCCATGGCTCTGGCACCAGCTGTTTCCGTGAGTCCCTTCTGAAGGATATCCGTGTCCGATGCACTTTCCACTATGGCGCCCAGTTTGCAGTCGTCTGCAAACTTTGTCAGCCAAAGTCCTCCCATGTTGGCCTGTACTTCTGAGAAGTAGATGCCGAACAATAGGGGGCCAAGGACCGAGCCCTGTGGGACACCACTTGTGACCGGCTTGGAGTCTGACATAGCGCCAGCAACTCTAACCCTGTGGGTTCTGTCCTTAAGCCAGTTTGCAACCCATCTTGTGACATATGGGTTTACATTTAAGCTGGTAAGTTTTTCTACAATACCCGAGTGGGGTATTGTGTCGAAGCCTTTGCAAGGTCAAGGTAGGCTGTATGGACTGCCTTTCCCTCATCAATGGCCTTGATGACTGTTTCGAAGAAGTCGACCAAGTTCAAAAGGCATGATCTGCCCTTGACGAAGACAAACTGGGTCGGGTCCAATGTCTGCAAGTCCCCTATATCTTTGTTTATGAGCTCCATTATGATCCTCTCCATAGCTTTGCAGACTAGACTTGTTAAGCTTATGGGGCGGTAATTACCAGGGTCCTTAGAGGCACCGCCTTTGTGGAGTGGGACCACAGTTGCCGTACGCCACTCCTTGGGCACGTATCCTGTGGTAAGGCTGAGATTAAACAGCTGCCTTATGTGCGGGTTTAATTCCTCATTTAGCTCGTGTAGCACACAGCCGGGGACACCGTCCGGTCCCATTGATGCTGTGTTTTTAGCTTTAGAGAGAGCAGCTTTCACCTGCGCATTTGAGATGTCTGGGAGGCTACACTCCGCTGGGATAGTTATCTCTCCTTTGGGGGGGGGGGGGGTGAAGTTTGCACTGAACCTGTCTGCCAGTATGTTGGCAATGTCTGTGGGTTCAGTGATTTTTGTATCATTTTGGACTAATTCTGAGCATATCTGAGAGTTTCCACCCAGGTTCCTAACATAGCTGAAAAAGGCCTTATGATTGAATCCATGGCAATTTTTCTCTCAAAATTGGCCTTAGTTGATTTTATGAGTGCTCGTATTTTTTTACTAATAATGATCAGGGGTGACTTCCCTTTTATGGATTTTGTTCTATCATGTAATAGCTTTCTCCTCTTATTGTAAAGTTTGTTAATGGCTGGGGTCCACCAGACTGGACGTTTGCCCTTTGTGGAAAGAGTCTTGGTTTTATTTGAGATTGCTTGATCCATGCAGTCCTGGAGGTGTTCATAGAAGGCATTTGTAAGGGCTTCCGCAGCTTGGGTTGTAATTTCCACTGGCTCAGGGGCCTTGAAGGATACCACACCAGTCTTGAGTAGTGTGAAGTTTGCTTTAGAGAAGTTCTTCACCGTGGTCTTTTTTGTTTGGGGTGGGGGCGGGATGTGGATTTCCAGTGAGATTAGTTTATGATCAGATCTCACCAATGAGGGATATACTTCCGGTGTGGAGCATTTTGTCCCCATGTTTGTGATAATGAGATCTAGTATATTTTCTCCTCTCGTGGGAACAGTGACTAGCTGTTCCATGGCATCTGAATTTATGAACTCCAGGAACCGTTGGGCTAGAAAGTTACGGCTTGAGTAATGTTCCCAGTCTATATTCGGGTAGTTGAAGTCACCCAATATGATGGTGTTTGGAGATACATTTATACCCTCCAGTGTCTTCAGGAAGGCTGTGTGGGGTTCCTGAGTTTGAGAGGGTGGCCTGTAGCATGCTACAATTTGTATAGCAGTTTTGCCTATGGTTAGTTGCACCTGGATGGTTTCCGTAGCGTCGCGTTGCCACCAACCTGGTGGTGTGGGTATCCTTTATGAATATGGATACACCCCTCCTTTTGTGGTGTGGTCCGGGTTTTGGGGCGGAGCATGATATGAGGTAAAACCTAATAGTGTCGGGGTGCTCTCAGGAGCCTTGAACCAGGTTTCAGTTACAGCACAGACATCGATGTTCTCCATACTGAGAAGGGCCTCGAGTGCATGCATTTTGAGATTTAGACTTCTGGCATTGAGCAGCATTACCCTCAGTTTCTTCCCATTTTTGTTTTCTAGGGTGGTAGGTTTAGAATTTGAGCCTTGCCTAAAAAAGGCACTATGGGGGTGGCAAGAGCCTTAGCCAATATCCGGAATCCCAGGGGTGACAGGTGCAAGCCGTCCCTTGCGAAGCAGCGTGGCTTGTCAAGCACGTCATCCCAGGCAGACAGACACTGGATCCCCTTTGAATGACACCAGACATTAAGCCAATTGTTAAGGTCGATCATCTTGTCTCTATATTGTGGCATCATTCTTGGTGAAGGAAGGATACTGCTCAGGGTCATACCTGCCTGGGCTACATAATCAGAGAGCTCCTCTATGTCTCTTTTCATGTAGTCCAGGGAGGTATGTCTCAGGTCGTTCACACCAGCATGGACAATGACTGTGTCATATTTGTACTTGCCGTGGAGTGACCCGAGTGCTTGTGTTATGTGGCAGATTCTAGCGCCCGATAGGCCGCTTACTGTGACCCTCTCCTTGTTCAGCCTGGTGAGTGGGACGTCAGTGTGTCTGACTATGGAGTCACCTAAGACAAGTATGTTTGGTGTTGTATTTGGCCTTAAGGGCTGTGACTGCTTTGCACACTGCTTTTGTGGTTTATGTGTTGCTTGTGGGGTGTCTTGAGGTAGCAGTTGTTTGGGTGTCTGCTTTGGAGGCCTCTGCTGTTTAGGTAAATTTTTACTCAGAGCCTCCGAGTTTGTCTTTGTGTGTTTATGTGTTTGATTCAGTGGTGTGGTAGCATTATGTGAGGCTGGTTTTGTGGTGTGTGTA
The DNA here is from genome assembly GCF_019279795.1 of Protopterus annectens. Classification (NCBI taxonomy): domain Eukaryota; kingdom Metazoa; phylum Chordata; order Ceratodontiformes; family Protopteridae; genus Protopterus; species Protopterus annectens. The sequence continues at coordinate 981,360,504 of NC_056744.1, forward strand.
GTTGCCTTCTCCTCCTGTCTGGTCTTGCCAGTCCTGAGTTGAGAGAGCTCAGCCTCCAGTTTGGCTAAATAGCTGCATCTCTCGCAAGTATTTGTGTTATGTGGGAGGAGGAGAGGGGTGTCTGTGTACATGAGGCAGTTATAACATTGCCTCAAGATTCACAGATTCACCAGCTGGACCGGAGAGGAGATTGACAACTGACCTTTGGACATGCTAGAATAATATTGGGAATTCCTTAATAATTGAAAACAAGGGCCAGTGGGGAGTGAGGGTGTAGTGCTTTTAATTTTTAGTGCTGACTTATATAATTGCTTTAGTGAGCAAGTGCCAGGTAACTTGAGTGCAATGTGTTACAAGTAACTAAATGCAAAAACGACAAACAGTAACTGGACACAAAATGAATTGAGTACCTTGAATATAATCATGGACACAGGAAATATTAGATTCATAAAGCCTGACAAGGGAGGTGGTATGACTATATTCAATATTCATGATTACAACAAGACATTAGATAATATTTTAAATAGTAATACATACGCACAGAGTTCTATTAATGAATTAAATGGTGCATATAAACGTATTAGAGGAATTATTTATGATCTATTTATTGAAGGTAATATAGATACTGACGAGTTTAATTACATGAATGTGTCCTATCCTAGGACACCTACTATGTTTGGACTTCCTAAAATTCATAAGGATTAACAAAAACCTCCTTTCAGGCCAATTGTAGATGCACAGGGGTCCATAACTTACCCAATAGCAAAATTCATAGATACCAACTTAAAAACTTACATACTAACTGAAAAATACATGTTAAAAGACTCATGGGACTTTTTGTCTACTATAGGGTCTATTGATTTTAGTGAAAATGATATTCTGGTAACTATTGATGTCAAGGACTTGTATTCCATTATTCCACACGAGATCGGAATGGAGTGGTTTAATTTATTCTTGTACGACAAGGGCTTAAGCCAAGGAAGAATTAATTTATTTGATCAACTGTTAGATATTTGTTTAAGAAATAATTTTATAATTTTCAATAAAAACATTTATTTACAAATTGAAGGGGTAGCAATGGGGTCTCCATGCGGGGGCCTGTATGCTAATATAGTAATGCATATGTGGGAGAAGAAATATATTTTCACATCACAATATTTTAAGTATTGTAAGACCTATTTACGCTTTTTAGACATATTTATTTTGTGGTGTGGAAATGCTGAAAAATTGGATGAGTTTTTAGTACACATAAATTTAACAACAACTTTTTTAAAATTTACAGCAGTTATGAATTTTACTACTATAGCTTACTTGGATGTGTTATTGGAAAAGGACATTACAAAAAAAGAATTTATATCTAAAATATACCGAAAAGCAACCTATAGTAACAGTTTGTTGCATTTTAATAGTTGTCATCCTTTTTCCCAAAAAAGAGCGGTGTTGAAAGGTCAATTTGTTAGGACCTCTAGAATGGTCAGCGATAGAGAAGATTTTATAAAAGAATGTTTGAACTTAAGTGAAATGTTCAGGAATAGAGGCTATCCAGATCAATTGATAAGTAGTATTATGCATGAAGTTGTAACTAAACGTGACAATTCATACTATATTCCTTTAATTAAAAAGGCCACCCCTATACTATCTAAAGAAATAAGGGCGGAAAATACAGTGGCCATAGACGATAGAAATAATGTGTCTGCATCTATTAACAACAATGAAAAAACAGTAAGTGCAGCAGATGCAAAAGGTTTCACTAAAAGGTTTATTACAACCTACAATTCGGATAGTGAGGTAGTGAGGCAATAAACATTATAAAGAAAAATTGGTTGCTTATTCAAGCAGATAGATCATTACATGGCTATTTTGATGTAACGCCACAAACAGTATACAAAAAAGGTATGAATTTGAAAAATTGTCTAGAACAAAAAACAAATAGAGGTTATGGCAGAATGTGGCAGGTGTAAGTATTGCTCTTATGTTTTTGAAACCAATGAAGTTTTGATTAATGGTATTAAGATTCATTTGAAAGAAAAGGCTTGTTGCGATAGTGAAAAGGTCGTATATTGTGCCTTATGTTGCAACTGTACCATGTTTTACGTAGGTAAAACGGAAAGGAAACTAAAAGAACGAATTGGAGAACACATCAGAGCTATACGTGACCACAATGATTTAAATGCTTTAGCAAAACACATTAGTACAGAAATTTCTCACAAGTTTAAATTTGTAGTCCTTGATGTTCAAAAACTTGATATTAGGGGTGGTGCGTGGCAACTAAAACTAGAAAAACTTGAACTGGAATGGCAACATAAATTGAACGCACACAATTGGCCTGGTATGAATAATTCTACATCGATTGCTAGTATACTTAAAGGGACAATCCCAGGGATTTTTTGTTTTGATTCAGCCTTTGTTTACATTTCAGGTTTGCCTTGCTGAGCATGCTCACTTTTGGCTGAGGGGGTTGGGGGAAGATTGCCTGCAGGAAGCTTAAAAGGTGTTAGCCAAATTCCATCTCAAATTTCAGTTCTACTGACAACAGTCTCTGTGTCACCCATTCATTAGTTTAATCTGTACAATTACCCATTGAGAAAAGTAGCCTTTCAGGCATTTAATGACCAAACTACTGCTGCTGCTACTATAGAAAACACAGCAGTAATGCAATACTTTTAAAGGGGCATTATTTTGTTTCTAAAATCAGTTACTTGCTAGAGTACTTTGTTTATCTTTTAGTGCAGTGTAAGTCATATATTTACACAGAGGCAGGATTTTCAGAGAAGGTTGTTGGCATACTACACAGGATAGGTGTCACAAACTTCAGTGTGGTTTGGTTATTATTAGGAAATGCTAAGACTTTACGGTTTGTTCTTTTGTATTTCCCTTCCCCCACCCACAGGCTATTAGATTAGTTGATCTAGCCACACTCAAATCTGCATCCTTTGCAGCACTGACATTACATCTTTAGTATGCCCTTGTTTTTGTAAAACTTAGTGGAATGATTATCCCAGACTGGGCAATTGTATTTTTTTTCATGCTTGTTGCAACATGCTTTTTTTTTCCTTTACAGATAATTATTTTTTATATGTTCAGCAATAGTGTTGCTTATTAGTGCATGTACTCATGCCGACATATATTTGTACAACAGTTTACCCTCAGTTCACAGACAGCATTGCTTTGAACATTTGGATTCTTAGAAACAAACCCACTGAGTTGCAAATGTCCTAATAGAAGAATAAAATCTCATAATATTTCAATAAGAATAATGTCAGACAACACTGAAACTGAATCTTGTTACTTTTACTACAAGTATTTTCCCGTTAGGTTCATAGGTTCATACTAAGCTATCTGCCCTAGGGCATTTATAAGCCTAGCCAGAGTGTGTGTGGCTTTCACCACCCCTTAGGATGGGAATACTATACCCATTAGTTTGCTGTGCCTCTGTCCAGCAGTGATACAGAGATGATTCCCGGGGTAATCCTACGATCTCCCATCCACTCGTCAAGATTTCTCGAACAGAGTCAGTGAGGGGCTCTGCCTCACATGGACTGAGATTCTGTTCCATAGTGTAGGGAGTCTCTGGGTGATGAATCTGTCCCTCCAGCACATCCTATTTATATCCGTGTTGAGGTTTAAGTCGCTTGCTCTCGTGGCTCTGGTGGATTTGGATTTTTTGAGGTGGAGCATGTCCATTAATTCCGGGTTGGACATGGCCTTGTATGTCAGGCACAGATCACCTCTGAGCAGACGGTATGCGACTGAATAGAGCTGGAGTTTCTTCAGTCGGGCATCGTATGACATATGTTTGAGCCCCTTTATCCTTTTGGTGAGGAACTTTTGGGGTCTTTCCAACTGCTGCAGGTGTCGGGTAAGGTACATTCCGAATGGGGCATTGTACTCAATCATTGGTCTGATAAGTGAAGAGTACAGGGTACAATGACCTCTCCTGATCTGGATGTGAATCCTTCATGATCAGGTGGGCAATGTAGAAGGTCTTCCTAACCACTTTGGCAATGTGAGTGTCAAAGAGGTTACTGTCAACTTGGGTCCCCAGGTCCCTGATAACTTCTTCCGTGTTTAATGGATTACCACTTATGTGGTAATTAGGGGTTACCTTGTTTTTCCCAAAGGGTATGACTATACATTTTTTGGCATTTAGCTTAAGGCCACGGCTCTGGCACCAGTTATCCATTTCTATGAGACCTTTCTGGAGGATGTCTGTGTCTGATGGAGTGTCAATTATGGTGCCCAGTTTGCAGTCATCTGCAAATTTTGTCAGCCACAACCCCCCTATGTTTGCCTGCACTTCAGAAAAATAAATGCCGAACAGGAGGGGGCCCAGGACTGAGCCCTGTGGGACACCGCTCGTGACCGGCTTAGAGTCTGACATGGCACCAGCAACTCTAACCCTGTGTGTTCTGTCCTTGAGCCAGTTTGCAACCCATCTTGTGACATATGGGTTTACATCTAAGCTGGTGAGCTTTTCTATGATGCCCGAGTGGGGTATTGCGTCGAACGCTTTTGCTAGGTCAAGGTAGGCTGTGTGAACTGCCTTACCCTCATCAATGGCCTTAGTGACTGTTTCGAAAAAGTCGACCAAGTTCAAGAGGCAGGATCTGCCCTTGACAAAGCCAAATTGGGTAGGATCCAGTGTCTGTAGGTCCCCAATGTCTTTATTTATGAGTTCCATTATGATCCTCTCCATAGCTTTGCAGACAAGGCTCATCAAGCTTATGGGGCGGTAATTTCCAGGGTCCGTAGAAGCACCGCCTTTGTGGAGTGGGACCACAGTTGCCGCACGCCATTCTTTGGGTACGTATCCTGTAGTAAGGCTAAGATTAAACAGCAGCCTTATGTGTGGGTTTAGTTCCTCATTGAGTTTGTGTAGCACACAGCCCGGGACACCGTCCGGTCCCATTGATGCTGTGTTTTTTGCTTTAGAGAGAGCAGCTCTCACCTGGGCATCTGAGCTGTTTGGGAGGCTAGACTCTGGTGGGATAGATATTTCTCCTTTTGGGGGAGGGAGGGGAGAAATTTGCACTGAACCTGTCTGCCAGTATGTTGGCAATGTCTGTGGGTTCAGTGATTTTTTTATCATTTTGGACTAATTCTGAGCATATCTGGGAGTTTCCACCCAGGTTTGTAACATAGCTAAAGAAGGCTTTATGATTGTCTTTTGTGTCATTAGCGATTTTTCTCTCAAAGTTGGCCTTGGATGATTTTATGAGTGATCGTAGTTTTTTGCTAGTATTGATCAAAGATGCCTTCCCATTTAGGGATTTTGCTCTGTCATGTAGTAGCTTTCTCCTCTTGTTGTAGAGTTTGTTTATGGCTGGAGTCCACCAGACCGGGTGCCTGCCTTTGGTGGAAAGGGTCTTGATTTTATTAGGGATTGCTTGATCCATACATTCCTGGAGGTGCTCGTAGAAGGCATTTGTAAGGGTTTCAGCAGCGTGGGTTGTGGTTTCCACTTGCTCAGGGGCCTTGAAGGATACCACTCCAGTCTTAAAAAGTGTGAAGTTTGCTTTTGAGAAGTTCTTCACTGTGGTGTTTTTTGCTGGGGGTGGGGGCGGGATGTGGATCTCCAGTGACATTAATTTATGGTCTGATCTCACCAATGAGGGATATACTTCCGGTGTGGAGCATTTTGTCCCCATGTTTGTGATGATCAGGTCTAGTATATTTTCTCCTCTTGTGGGAATGGTGACTAGTTGTTCCATAGCATTTGAGTTTATGAACTCAAGGAACCTTTGGGCTAGGGTGTTGGGGATTGAGTAATGTTCCCAGTCTATGTTTGGGTAGTTGAAGTCACCCAATATGATGGTGTTTGGAGAGACATTCATACTCTCCAGTGTCTTCAGGAAGGCTGTGTGGGTTTCCTGAGTTTGAGAAGGTGGTCTGTAGCATGTTACAAACTGTAGGGCAGTTTTACCTATGGTTAATTGCACCTGGATGGTCTCCGATGCTTCGTGCGTTGCCACTAACCTGGAGGTGTGGGTATCCTTTATGAATATGGATACTTCCCCTCCTTTTGTGGTTCGGTCCGGATTTTGGGGCCGGAACGCATGATATGAGGTATAACCTGATAGTGCTGGGGTGCTCTCAGGAGCCTTGAACCAGATTTCAGTCACAGCACAGACATCTATGTTCTCCATACTGAGGAGGGCTTCGAGGGCGTGCATCTTGAGGTTTAGACTTCTGGCATTGAGCAGTATTACCCTTAGTTTTCTCCATTTTGTTTTCTAGGCGGTAGGTTTATCATTTGAGCCTTGCCTAAAAAGGCACTATGGGGTGGCAAGAGCCTTTGCCAATATCCGGAAGCCCAGGGTGACAGGTGCAAGCCGTCCCTTGCGAAGCAGCGTGGCTTGTCAAGCATGTCATCCCAGGCAGACAGACATTGGATCCCCTTAGAATGACACCAGTAATTAAGCCAATTATTGAAGCTGATCATTTTGTCTCTGTATTGTGGCATCATTCTTGGTGAGGGTAGGATACTGCTCAGGGTCAGGGTCATACCGGCCTGGGCTACATAATCTGAGAGCTCCTCTATGTCTCTTTTCATGTAGTCCAGGGAGGTACGTCTCAGGTCGTTCACACCGGCATGGACAATGACTGAGTCATACCTGTACTTGCTGTGGAGTGACCTGAGTGCTTGCGTTATGTGGCGGATTCTAGCGCCCGACAGGCAGCTTACTGTGATCTTTTCCTTGTTCAGTCTGGTGAGTGGGACATCAGTGTGTCTGACTATGGAGTCACCTATAACAAGTGTGTTTGGCATTGTGTTTGGCCTTAAGGGCTGTGACTGTTTAGCACATTGACTTTGAGAACGATGTGTTGCATGTCTTATGTCTTGAGGTGGCAGTTGCTTGGGTGTCTGCTTTGGAGGCCTCTGTAGTTTTGGTAGGTTTTTGATCAGTGCCTCTGAGTATGTCTTTGTGTGTTTATGTGTTTGTTTTGCAGTTGTGATAGTTCTATGTGAAACTGGGTTTGTGGTGTGCGTGGTTTCCTTCTCCTCCTGTCTGGTCTTGCCAGTCCTGAGTTGAGAGAGCTCAGCCTCCAGTTTGGCTATATAGTTGCATCTCTCACATGTATTTGTGTTTTGTGGGAGAAGGATTGGGTTGTCTGTGTATATGAGGCAATTGTAACATTGCCTCAAGATGCCCAGATTCACCAGCTGAACAGGAGAGGACGCTAGCAACTGACCCTTCGACATGCTAGAAAAAGTGAAAAAGTTTGCTGTGTAACTGAGTCAGAAGGGACCTATAGGGAAATGGGTACTCAAGGGGATTCTAGGCTAATGTAGTACTTTGTTTAGTATACAAGTACTTTACCTATATAAAAATGCTTTAGGAGCAAGTGCTGAGCTTTACCTATATAAAAATGCTTTAGGAGCAAGTGCTGAGCTTTTGAGATAGAGAATAGGCTGTTTAGATTGCAAGTAGAGAAGTTCTAAGAGAAAAATTGAAAAGCAGACTTTACGGAGCCAGAAATAGTTTAACCTTGTTTAACCGGTGCTGCCCGATGGTGCTCTATGGGCAACTCCGCGCTAAATCACGCCAAAGCGCGCTAAAGCACTTGAGTGTGTTAGCCTACAGGTAAAATTAAACAACAAATAACTTTTTTAAAAGTGCAAAACAGTTAATCAACACAAAAACAGTTTAAATAGAATGCAGAGCTGTATAAACAGGCGAAAATGCAGTCGCTAAGCAGTAAATAATCAAAAAGCCAGAAAAAAATACTTAAATCAGGAAAAAGTCACTCTTTTGCTCTCTGCTGCTTGTAGAACTCTGCAGGACACCACGAGGAGCTGTGCTGAGTTGAATACAAGTGAAAAAGCGCGCTAAAGCGGGCTTTATTACAGGGGGCTGAAAAGAGCTAGGAATTGACCCAAAATGGCCAATAGACTACCAGTTTCTGGCTGGAACCACTCCTCTAGGGACAAACAGGCCGCTCAGTGCTCCCCACTCCCACTGGTGAACAAAGACGCTTCCTTTTATCCAAATAAGGATATGGAATAGCACAGGAGCCAAGACAAAGCCCAGAGGTCAGCAAACTCTGAAGACTGGACTATTCTAGTTCAGTAAGGCGGGAAAACAAGATTATTTTTTTTTTTTTTTTTTTTTTCTTTTTTGCAGAAAACAGACAGTAAATGCTATAAATGCTTTTAAGCGGCTAGCGCACTTGAGTGTGTTAGCCTACAGGTAAAATTAAGCAACAACTAACTTTTTAAAAGTGCAAAACAGTTAATCAACACAAAAACAGTTTAAATAGAATGCAGAGCTGTATAAACAGGCTAAAATGCAGTCGCTAAGCAGTAAATAATCAAAAGCCAGAAAAAAATACTTAAATCAGTTATAGCAAATACAGTTATAACAAATGCTCTGAAATATACTGTATATTTCCAAAATGTTTGAGAAGGACAGTCAGAACACAAGAAGGTTCAGGCGAAAGAGAAAAAAAAAAAAAAAAGTTTTGTTTTACTTTTTGAAAGGGAAAAAGGAGGAACAGAAGGCCTTATCAAATGTTCTCTCTGTATTAAGCAGAATGAGGTAATGTCACTAGACTGGGAGGTGTGTCACAGTAGGGGCGGGCAACTGCAAAGCCACCAAGTATTAGCCTACAAGACAGCAAGCACTAACAGAGACAAATGAAAGTTTTTAAACAGATAAGGATTTGTGAAGATACTGAATAGACAAAGTGCTTTATATATATTAAATTGTAAAAACAGTAATCTGTAAAAATAATCAAAAAAATCAAGATACTTATATTTTGTAGCTCAGTTGCAGTCAACAACCTCTCTAGTCTGCACTGTGTGCAAAGCTGATTTCAGGAATCACACAGTAACTGTCTGTATAATAGTGATTTCATCCAACTCAGTTTATTTTTTTTTTCCCTGCGCTGCAATAAACTGTTTGGATCTTTCACTCTTTCCCTGAATATTTGACTGCAGGAGAGTTACAGCAGTCACCATTTGAAAGTTGTGGCAAATGTAGTCTCTATATTTACCTACATTTTCCTATCTGTGTGCATGAGTATGCATGCAATATATAACCTAAGTTTATATTCATGTGGTTGTAAAACAATAGCCTTGCTATGTCTTACTGACTGGCTTGCAATTCAAGGCATGCCTGAATGTCTGTCAAATTTGTATATGCTGGATATAAAGCAATGCATGTATTTTATTAAAACATTGTATGCAGTGCACCTAATTGTTTTAGTGGTATACTTTACTGTTAATATTGGAATTCTCATAACTTTTCTCAAACTTGCTTCTTTTGTGACTCAGATGGCTATATTGATGAGACCACTTACCCCTTATCAAGATGGAAATAGATAATTTAAATAACTAAATACATTTGTCATGTGTCGTTATGTGTTTATCATATGCATTGCTTTGGTTCTTTAAAATGTATTTGCTGTATATCTTTGTCATTATAGATCCACCACACACACACACACACACACACACACACACACACACACACACACACACACACACACACATTATAGATCCACTACACACACACACACACACACACACACACACACACACACACACACACACACCTGTCTATGAATTTGTGTGTGTCTTTTCTTATGTATATATAGACGTACCCACAACTATATGTGTGGTGTGTTGGTGGATCTATACATGTACACACTCCTACACTGGCATGCAGGAGGTATTTGTATGCTCCTAACAACATTTGTGTCACTGACCCTTTATTGCTAGTTTTACAAGTAAGTTTTTTTTTCCATTTGTCATATGCCACTTGACAAGAATATTAAAAGTGTGACTCAAACTACAGAAACTACAGACCCATAAGCTTAACTAGCCTTATCTGTAAGGCCATGGAACAAATCATCATGGACCCTATAAATAAGGACATATGTGATCTCTAAACCCTTGATCCGGCAATTTTGGTTTTGTCAAAGACAGGTCATGGCTGATTAAACCTGGTAGACTACTTCAGAAACATCACCAGAGCCATAAAAAGGCAAATGTGTGCCTACAGCCTACTTTAAATAAACAAAGGTCTTCAACACGGTGCCACATTCGGGCATCATTGATAAACTCTCCCAGTTGAATATCAACCCTTATTTTGTCAGGTGGGTTGCTAACTGGCTGTCCTTCAGATCATACTCAGTCAAAGTTGGGGACTTTACCTTGACCAGCAGACCTGTCAGCAGTGTAGTTCCACAGGGTTCAGTGCTGGACCCCTATTGTTTGGAATATACTACTCAGAAGGTCATGCCAAAATAGACCAGCTGTGGCTGGCTAAGTTTGCTGATAACTGCAAATTAGGTGCAATCATTTAATCCCCAAACAATGTCAATATACTTCAAGAAGGATTTACACAAATGAATGATTGGTGCCAAAGCTGTGCACTCAAACTCAGTGCTAAAAAATGCATTATCATCCCATTTTGTAAAAATCATATCCCTGAAGACTATTATATAAATAATAATACCCTACATTAACAATTCAGCAGTGAGAGAATTGGGAAAACAAGTTGACTGTAGCCTAAACGTTGACCACAGTGTGTCTACTGAGGTGAGAAAGGCATTCTATGTTGCTCACCTCATTAGCAAAGGCATTGCCTCAAGACTGAAACAGGTCATAACTCCCCTGTACTCACCCCTCATCAGCCAATACTAAAGTACAATGCTCCCTCTGTATGTACCTTACCTGGCACCTGCAGCCACTTGAGAGACCTCAGAGATGTCCAACTAAGAAAATTACATGGTCTCCACCACATCATACATTGGCAGACTGAAGTCACTGTCAGTGCACTCAGTAGTATACAGACTACTTAGAGGAGATCTGTGTCTGGCCTACATAGCAATCTCATACCCACACCTAATAGAAATGCTGCACATCCACAAGACAAATGGGATAAGGGTCACTTGTCCCAGGAACCTTAATCTTGTGTGTGACATAAATAGGACCTGCTGGAGAGACAGATATGTCTCTCAGAGGTTGCCACTCCTCAGGAGTAAGATACCAATTCACATCAAACAGAGCCCCTCTATGACACTGTTTAACTGTAGCCTGGATGACTGGATGGGAAACTATAAATTCCTTGCCAGGGATTTCACCTAAGACCCTCCTAGACATGGGCAGCCATTACTAACTAATATTTTGAGTTTAGGCTAGATCCTTTATATTGGGTTTCTCTAGTATTATATTGTGTACACAAGGCTAGGGTTATATAAACCTTTGGGTCACTAGCCTAGTAACCACCTATGAACCTGTCAAGTAACAAGAGTATTCTTGCTTTCAGTCATCTACATCTTCAGAGATGATTCTTACTTGAGTTGGCACACTCAAACTGCACTGCATTTTTTTCAGGATTACTGTTGCCATATCCCTGAGAATTTGGTGAGAAGAGGTACTTAAGAGGAAGCAAGCTCAGCAGCAAGTGGCCAAGAGTAATTATATGTAAACATTAATTTGCCATTACATAGTTGTAGTTCTTTGTGGATATACAAACAGAATGCAAACAAGGTACTCCCAACTCAAAATCGGACAACATAAGTATAGTTCAGGCAGGGAGCAATCAGCAAAAACGGTGCAGTGAAGAATAACTGGACATTTTTACATTATGTTGCTTTCACAGTGGGCTCAAATCAACAGAGAGGCACTGGAAACAGCAACAGTACCCGTGTGGGTACAAATTAATTCACAGTATCAGTGCACGTATGACAATAACAGATAAGAAATTATTAGGTGGCTTACAAACTGGCATTACAGCAGTTTAGAGACACTAAAAAGGTGCAAGATTGTCTAGTTGTATGGCTCAGAGCAGTAAAACAATGGAGGGCACACACCCTGCTACTGTTAGATGCTGATTAAAACAAGTTGAAGGCAGCATTACAGCTGGCAAGCTATCAGCTGGCTGCACAAGCCCATGGGGAGGCAGTGCGAGACTTATGGGACAAACTCCAAAATATATGCCATTAGTAATACAACAGATTGGGCGGCGACGGTGGTACAGCGGTTAGCATTGTCGCCTCACAGCAAGAGGTTCCCTGGTTCAATCCTCGGCTGGGGTGCCTTCTGTGTGGAGAGTGCATGTCCTCCCTGTGGTCACGTGGGTTTCCTCTGGGTGCACCAGTTTCCTCCCACATCCCAAAGACATGCTGTAGGTGGATTGGACACTCTAAATTGGCCCTAGGTGTGAGTGCGTGTGTGTGCCTTCTGTGGAAGGTTGGGCGCCGGGCTGGTAACTCGACACCGTAAAACTCCACTGCCAATCATGAGTGGACATGTGATCCACTGTGGCGACACCTAACCGGAAAAAAAACAAAAGAGAAAGAAGTAGTAATACAACAGATTGTTTTTCATAGCCTGTAGCAGCCCTATGTGGATTGTGGAGCACTTATCTGGTCAAATTAAGAATATTCTAAGGATAAATAGGAATAAACTATGACTGATAAAGAGGTGAAGAACTAGTGGCTGAATCCAGACTCAGGGGCCACAGAATGGAATGTAGTACAATGGCTACAACATTACCAAACACTGTGTCTACAATATAGGAGTCCACTCACACAGTTTCATCCTAGACTGGCAATTAAGAAGGAGCAGTTCTCTGCCATGAGAAGGGTACCCTGTTTACCCAGCTTCAGGTAAGGCTGTACTGAAGAAAGGAGTGATGAAGCTTGGACCCCAAACATATACCCCCATGTTCAGTTAGATTCCACATTGATTTAGCATAGCGGCAGCTTCTCATGTAAAGTGGGCAAGGACTTTGTGGAAGAACATCAAGAAATCAGGAAGATGGAATTACAATGCTTATGAAGGATAACTGAAAAATAACCTCCTCTACCACACCTAACACTGTTGTCTTTTATTTGCAGTACCTGGGTGTTACCTGTAAGACACATATTACACCTTCCAATAACACCTTTCATTGACTGGAGCTTCCTGCATGTATGTTTGATCACCTGGTCCCTTGCTAGTGCTCTTCCATGTGAATGGAAACATCTGTCTTATATATATATATATATATAAAATCACTTCTCCTGCAACATGCTGACATTACCTGTGACCTATTGTAGTACAAAAGGTGTAACATATAAAATGTGTGTTAAAGGCAAAATCATCATATTTACACTGATGCCACACAGTTTGCTGAGTTGTACACCCTTCCACAATTCTTACTGTTGCCTGCTATTCATGGTGATTCTTAAATCAAGGGTTCAAATGTCATTTTTGATATGTGCAGTTCTTGCTCTGTATGCCATTCTTCAGCAGACAGACTGTTGTCCATCCATACGGTACATGGCCCATTCTACCCTGCTTGACCTCTTACAGCTATGCAACATGCACACCACCATAAACACCCACAACATAGACTGTAATCTGTTACAGACACAGAAATGAAACATGGCTGGCACAACAGATTTATATCCCAAGGAATCCTTTACTTATTGAATCAACTTCCTATGTATGTCAAGCAATCCTAGACATGGTCTATATTCATTAATATTCTAAATGAATAGCCTGGAAATCATAAATTCTCTTTGGGGTATATAGTATGGTACTTCTTGACCATGACGTTTAACTCACTCAACAGTGCTTAGGCTTAGCTGGCTATGCTTATTAATGGTCTTTTGAACTGCATGCCTAGTACACACCTATGAACTTATCAACATAAAATATATATATATATATATATATATATATATATATATATATATATATATATACTTACCAATGTGCATGCTGCATATAGAATATACATGCAGACAAAAACATCAGTTTATTGATTAATGTATTTCTATAAGCCATCTCATTTGAATGTCATTATATGGTAATTAATATATAGTACTGACCACAACAACTATCATACTACAATGATTGTGGTACAGATATCTCTGAATTGCAAATACTCTGCATGTCAACACTGACTGCATAGTTTAGCTTTACACACTGTGCTATTTTTCCTTTTAGAATACCCTCTACTGTGTTTTATGTCCTGTAGAGTACCAACTATATACTCACATAACAAGGTACCTGTAAACAAACATTTGTTTACTTCAGCATGTAATGAAAACAACAAACATATGTGTGCTGTACTCTCCAAGGTACCATGAATTAAACTTAACCTCAGTTTGTAATCATGTATTTTCCCCTTATTTCTTTATTTAGCTGTTTGTTTAATTGTTTGTGTACTTATTAATTGCAGCTTGATAACCATGCAAATGGGAGGCTGACAGACCCTTTTGAGTTACAACCTGAGCTCCATGGTGCAAGAGATAAACCAAAAATTGTAAATAGAATAAAGAATCATACCACTTTCAGAAGGAATGTCAAACAGTTGGGCAAAATGCAGAAGCGGAATTCAAGCAAGATAATAGTTGAACGAATATAAAAATGGAAATTAGGTCAAACTATAACTACAACTTTGCAGGCAAGAATGGCATTTTTGCTCATGCCTGAATTATGTGTATGTATGTACATATGTAAAATGTATAAATATAAATAAGCTGTTTAATAGAGTGGCTTTGTTAAGTATATAAGTATCTCTGTTGTTTGTTAGTTTTATGTGCAATGGTGTTCCTTGAACTAGTCAGTGTGTATTATAGATGTTTTTCAGTGTAGTGATTCATCGGGAGTTTTTCTTTTTGCAACAAAATATCAAATTTGATTTCACTTGTGATTTAGTGTTTCATTTTCGACCTGCTACATCGAAAATATCTGTCTGTGCCTACATATGATAGTTATGAAACAGTCAAATAAATAAAACAATGACTTCACATGGAAGCTGTGTGTCTGCTTGCTTGTTTATTTTATTGTGTAAAATAAATGAAATTGAAATTTCACATGGAATATGTATGTCTCTTTACTTATTTATGTATGTATAAAGTTGTACTGGCTAGTGATAATTAGGCACAAAAAGTCTGTCTAATCTATAAGAATATACATGCAATAAAAGCCGTTCCTTTCTTGTGATTTCATGACATTTCAGTTATAACTCACCTCAGGCTTTGTGCCCTCAGAGTGGCGCACAGCTACAGTCATCCCACTCCACAAGGGGGAATCCATTTTGGATCCCGGGAACTACCGTGCCATCAGTCTGACGAGCCTGATCTGCAAGGCCATGGAACGTATTATCATGGAACTTATAAACAAAGACATTGGGTTTGTGAAGGGCCGATCTTGCCTCCTGATCCTGATCGACTTCTTCGAATCAGTCTCCAGAGCCATGGACGAGGGTAAGGTGGTTCACACAGCCTACTTGGACCTCGACAAGGCTTTTGACACTATCTCACACTTTGGAATCATAGCTAAATCTACTAAGCTGGGCATTAATCCCTACATCACTCGATAGGTTGCAAACTGGCTTACTGACAGAACACACACTGGAAAAGTAGCCGAATCAGACTCCAGCTCCAGACAAGTGACAAGTGTTGTACCACAGGGTTCTTCTGTCCTGGGACCACTCTTGTTTGGCATCTACTTCTCTGAAGTACAGGCCAATACTAAGGGACTCTGGCTTACAAAGTTTGCAAATGCAAGCTGGAATCCATTAGGGAATCCCCAAATGATGTGGATATACTATAAAAGGGCCTTACCGAAACAGATGCCTGGTGCTAGAGCCATGGACTCAGGATAAATGCCAAAAAATGTATAGTTGTCCCCTTTGGGAAAAACCACGAACCTGTGAACTACCACATGGTGGCAGTACACTAAACACTGAAAGTGTGATAAGAGACCTAGGGACACAGGTGGACAGTGGTCTCACCTTTGATAACCACATAGCCACAACAGTTAGAAAATCCTTCTACGTGGCACACCTCATCACTAAGGGATTTTCATCTAGAAAAAAGGAGGTCATTGTCCCTCTGTACTCATCCCTCATTAGACCCATTATAGAATACAATGCCCCATTTGGTATGTACCTCACAAGACATCTGCACAACTAGAAAGGCCACAGAAATACCTCACAAAAAGAATCACAGGCCTAAAGCAGATGCCTTATGCTGACCATCTAAAGAAACTCTAGCTATACTCTGTCGCATATCGCTTACTCATAAGTGATCTCTGCCTAGCATACAAGGCCATGTCAAATCCAGAGTTGTTGGACATGCTAATCCCAATCACTCTGAGCCACATGCTCCAGGTATCTTAACCTTTTCATCACAATCAATATAACATGCCGGAGGGATAGGTTCCTGACCCAGAGACTCCCCATACTCTGGAATAGGCTAACCCTTTAGAATCCTAAACATGGAAAAAATGCTTCGCTTAAACAGTGAAAATGCATGCTAACACATATCCACTTATCCCAACATCTTTCTAAGTTTAAAAAAGTGATATTTAAATCTTTCCCCGATTTCTGGGCCTTTGTTCTCCCATTTCAGATTTTGCATACACAGAAATATTTCAAGTGTGGGCAATAATGCCCTTCTAGCCTGCCAATATACCAAAACAGTTCTCATAATAAGTTCCAGACTGTTCTTAAAAATATCTAAAACTAGTACTTGCTTTAAAGTAACATGGTAATCTCTTCCATGCATCAGTTCCTCTCTTAGAGAAGCAATTAGTACATTTCTCATTCCTATAGAATCTTCTAAATAGGTCATCTGATGTTTCGCTATTACTTTTTGATAACCCTAAATATTCCCAGAGGTAGTCTCTAAATGCCCTATATACCTGAATAAGATCAGCTCTTAAATATCTGAGACCCTGTTATGATATTTTAGTCTTTCACAGTAACTTAAATTTTCACTTCCATTGATGCTCGTGGTATATTTCTGCTGGGGTCTTTACAGTTCACTCATGATTTCCTTATATGGTTTTCATATAGTATTCCATACTCAAGTTTGGGTCTAATGTAACTGAAAAACAATGACTTCATTTCCAATTTCCTAGACTTTATAAGCATTTTTATACTATTGTTCTATAGCCATCACTAACCAGCTGGTTGATATGATTATAAAAACAAACCTGGAATGATCCATTTACCATACCATATATACACTAGTCCTAGGTTCTGCCAAAAACCCAACTTGCCATGCTCTCTCCAGGCTATTCAAGTCTCCAGTACAGGGCAGACTGCAGAAGATAACTCACCACCTACCCAACTCCCAAAAAACAAGACAAACCAGCTGGTTACGAACCATTCAATTGTACCCCTTCCAGCTAGTGCTGCTACTAAACTCTGTTCACAGGTATGAAGTCAAATCACAAAGTCTGTACCAATGGAACTTTTAAAAGGTGCTGCATCATTTGGTAAAGTCCTATTACTGACAGTCTGCTTACCTAAATATGCAACTGGTGGGTTCAAAACAAAACTGGACACAGCAATGCCAGATGTATCAGAATTAATCTATAAAAGTGTCCCAAGCACCATAATTTGAACACATTACCAATCAGTATAAATATCTGAAAATGACCAGTTCCAAATAATGAACCAGACAAAATCCTTCCAGTTTTCCAGGATAGCTATCTGTATTGACACCTTGCACTTTGCTTTTTCTAAGGCTATAATACTAGAGTGTTCTACTAGACAGGAAACTTTGTACACTGCCACAGAAGGGAAACTACTTTTGATTCCAATGTACCATTCAAGGTTTAAAAACTGAACGGTGTGAACTCTGTCTACATTACCCACAACACTTAAAACAGCAGACAAGTTCTGGAACATTTGCAAAGAATGGTACATACATTTTCCAATCCCATTAAAAAACTAGGCAACTTTTCCAAAATCTGTGCTCTGCTGAGGTAATTATTGTTACATCACTCAGGAGTGATACACATTTACACATAATGCACACAATCCAGGCAGCATTAACAAAGCAAACTGCAAACATCTAGCCACTTCCATTGTTAAAAAAATACAGAAATGTTAAGAACTGCATCACCATCTTTCAAACAATAAGAAACTGTATGGCTTTAGGTTACACAGGAGATTCATTACTCGCAGCGATAATCCACACACTCTCTTACCTGATCAAGTCCAACTACCAAGTACGTGTATCTTTGAAATATGTGTCTTGATTCTGTTATACAGCAAATATTAAATGCAACATCAAAATATGTTTATGTGTAGCTAGTGGACTCATATCTATATTATCTTAGATGTTTTGTAGGCATCTGCAGATTTTTCTAGCCAAAAACATTTGTAAGTCCCAAGCAAAGAAAATAATATTGTATCTAGGAATAAAAAGTCTCAACACAAAGCAATAAAGAATACTGATAGCACTGTGTTTTAGTAGTATATTTGTTAACTATCTGCTCCGACCTATTTCTTTGCCAGTTTAAAATATAGTTAATAATATAGGGGTTGCTATAACGTGTACTCATACACCAAAATTACATTAATACTCAGCAGTGGTGTAATTAAAGTTATCCAGTGTGTGTTTTCCTGATATTGGCTTTACTGTGAGAACAGCATGGAAAAAATCTGTGTGTTCCCAATTCAAAAGATATAATGACTGATAACATCCTAGGACAGACACCTGACAGCATACTGATACAAACTGTATATTCAGACTTACCATTTCAATTAGTGATTGGTGCACAACAAAGTGATATGCAAGCAAGATGTAAATTTTTTAGATGTTGAATCATTTGGCATGTTTTGCTCATAGTAATTAATGTTTAAAATGTATCTGTCATTTGGTAAATATTCAGGAATTCCTTGTCATGTACATTGAAAAGTATATCTATATACATTTTTAACATCATAATGACTTCCGGCCCAGCCCATGGCTGACAAAAGATCCTGCCCCCATCCACTCAATAAACAAAAAAAAATGTAAATATATAAATGAATAAATGCATACATACATTTATCTAAGCAGTGAGATAACAGTGTTTCTAATACAAATATGGACAGGATATCAGCAATGGTGTCATGCTTGATCCTGTGAAAACCATGGCAATTTTCAGTGTGAACATCTGGCATTAGCCATATCTCCATTACACTATTCACTTAATATGTGAAAAATAATAAGATAATGAGGTTTCTTCAATGTTTTGTACTAGACTATGGCAACTAGTTGTGTCCTTCTCCCTCACCCTTCTGTTATGTACATAAACTAACCTCCAAGTCCAACTCAAGAAAGAAAGACAAATGCAAAGTGTTGATGTAAATAATTGTCCCACTGCACATTATTTATAACTTGTTCTGTATCTTATAGCATACCAGCTTGGCTTTCTGTGAAATGATGTATTACTTCCTTGTGGCATTTGTCATAGCATGGTTATATATCACTAAGGAGCTTTTTGCTTAAGGAATTAATTGATTAAGAGAGTGGTAGTCACAGATAAGGCATTAGCAGGCTTTAATAAAACAAACTAATTCAGCAATTAAATCCAGCTACAACAAAAGATGTGGGAAAGTCTGCTATGAAGCTTGCGATTATGTGCAGACTTCCCAGGAATAGTGCCAGGTCAAACTATAAATGTAAGATGTCAGTAGCAAATGACCAACTCTACCCTAGGCCCCATATTCTGTGTGTTGTGAAGCATACCTGAAATTATAATTTTTGTGGATGAAAAAAGTGACTAAATTAGTTGCCATTCAACAATTTCTCATAAGTTTGTCTCCTAAATGGTCACCTACAAAGTGGGAAATATCACTGAAAAAGATAAAGTAACATAATTAAATAAGTTCTTATTCTAAATATTCAGTGAAAAAATGGAGATCACCATACTTTCTCTATATGTTAAATGCATTTTAGGAAAAAGAACCTTGAATATAAAATAATACATGAGTGTGGACTTTCTAGTCAGGCAATTTTAGGGATTAAAAAGATTAGAAAAAGGGATACCAGCCACATCAGGAGTGGGCATCTTTTAACTTAAATGTGTTTAAAACATAGATGGTAAAGAACTTCAATCTTCTATTTCTCTAAGCTATGATACTGCATGCCAGTATAAATTATTAATCTTATAGCTGCAGAATTCTGCAGTTATTTAAAAAGTTCTGTTACCTATTACTACAATCCATAAATTAACTGTAGCACAATTTATCTAAAAGATATAGGAATAAAAGTACCTCTATAGGAGTAAGAACTAGTCCATATCCATCCATCCCCAACACCTTTTCCCCTTTTTTGCACCCAAAGTCAGGGTATCACTTTAGCAGTGATAACCATCTAGATCCAAGGTTTATGCTGCCAGGTAGCTAGCCTTGCCACAGTAGTTCTTCCACAACATACACGCACATTCACACCTATGACCAATTTAGAGAGTCCAACTGCATGTATTTGGAATGTGGGAGGAAACTATATCCCTTGGAAGAAATCCACATGAACACAGGGAGAACATGCAGACTCCACTAAGAAGGCACCACAGGCAAGAATCGAAATGGCGAATCTCTTGCTATGAGGGGACAATGCTATCCACTGCACCGCTGTGCCAATCTAGGCTTATTTAGCAGCATCTGATCCAGTCATCATAGTTCATTTGTGTTATCTAGTTAATTTAATAAAGTATAAGTTCTGATATTAAAGTACTGCAATACATTTTTAAAAAGTTATTTTTTAGGGTGTGAGAAAGCAACCCAGACTAAAAACTTGTTGAAAACAGTAACATTCCCAGCAAAAAAAAAATAAGGAAACATTGCCCAAGTGAGACAAAGGCAAACACCACCATATATCTCTGCAGCTGAACAGGCAGATGCGAAGGCAAAAATGCAAACCTCAAGGTCTGACACATAATTCAAGACTGGTAACTGGTAACAAAAGAAAAAAAAAATCATAGCTGTAAAATCCAGTATACAGTATTATTAAGAAAACGAGGTACATCTAGTCTGTCAAATGCATTCTCCAAACCAAAATATGGAATTTTTGACAGGAACAGTTCTGCTTTGAAACTGTGGTCCAAGTCCAGAAATAGGTGACAGAGTACAATGATTGCCAATTCAGCTACTGGCAAATAAAATATTTTTATAAACAACAAAACATCCAGAGAGCCAAAGGTTTGCATAATGTAAGTGCTCACTCCAGGAAACAGTCAAAACTCAAGAAGAGAACAAATTTCTTGAAGCTTTACCTTTCTGAAGAGACTTATTTCATCAGCAGGTAGCAACACAGCAAAAGCAAGAAAGAGGTGTATGACCATAAACTAAAGAGGAAAAATTAAGTCAGCAAAATTGATCACCCATAATAACAAATATATCTGACTAATTTAGATCAGAAATATAAAAGCAAAACAGCAAAATTAAAATAAAGCATATAAATGAATGCTAGAATCAAAATATCAGAATATAAGAAGTCAAAGGCTAAGGCCTGACAATTTGTTGTTGCCATATTTTCAGGAATATTGAATAATGACTGCTGCAAAAGGGAATGGACACCTTTTGTGTGTACATCATTTGCAGAAACAGAATGTTTTTTTTTTACTTGCAATAACTTCATATTCAGTTCATTGTCTGCGACTGACACAAAAATTCCCAGATCTGTTATTCAGCAACTCTAAGCCTTATATCTTATAAGGGTTTGTCATTTCACAAATAGTATTTAGATGTTTGTATTCTTATGTAGATGTTCGCCACAAAAGGTTTTTGGGACAAGAGGGATTAATCTGGTCTAAAAAATGAATCTGACTAATGAAATCAAAACTACCTTTTAATTTTTCATCAGACATTTGTAAGGGCCCAATATTTAACATGTTAACACCAGGGAAATAAAACAGTGAATGCCTGGTTGTATGAGGCATGTTGGCGTGTATATCACAACTTTGCACTTACATTGGTATAGTTTGGAACATAAAATCCAACATGATATGGCATGGCTGTCTTAACTAGGATGCAACTAATTTGCTTTTGGTCTGTTTGGCTACTGTTTTCTGATGCAGAATCTTGAAAGTAAAAGGCCAGGGTGGTAATCTTCATACTATGGCTGAAACGTGTGGCCAGTCAGGAAAAAGTTATGCACCAACCATATTCAAAAGTTATACATGATGTCAAAACTGCACCACAAGTCCTGCTTAACAATTTCTAACAGAGCACAGTAAAACATAAACTAACAAAAAAGTACAACATGCTACAAAGAAATATGTCACCAGGCATTTTTGCAAGAAGGGCAATGACCCTGCATGCATCAAAGTTATACATACTGACACATAGGTAAGCACCTATAACAAAAGATTGAACAGTGACATACAGGATAATTCAAAAGGAACCAATAGTAGTCAGACAGTTATATATTCACTTATACTTTAACACCCAACATGTAATACCGAATAAAAAAATAGTCTGAACTTGCAAAATAACATTCACACTCCAACTTTCAACAGCCATATATTTTAAATGCTAGGAAATTTGATTGCTATCAATCGCATGTGTCACCTTTAGTGAACTAGCATTCTGTTTATGGTAGATTTTAGATTAAGAAAATAGATGTCACCTTTCAGATGGAGCTTACGAACAGACACCCAGTAGAAAAGAGCCCATAATAGCATTTATTGCATGAATTAAAATAATGGAAAGAAAAAGCAATGGAATACCATAAGTGGGAAATTTAGAATCAGTTCCTAAACTCATTATTTAATGAGAAAACACTACTACAAATAACCTAAATAACTTACCTGATCAAGTGATTCAAGTCCAACTACATTTCCCGCTCGCAGCGATAATCCATTAAATGATTTGCGACTGTCATTTTCTTCCACTCGCTCGCTCATTACTGCACATTTCCCGCTCGCAGCCAGCCGGACATGCCGTGAGCTCACTTCCTAGTGGCTGGTATCCTCCTTAAAGGAGCCAACACCAAATATGTACGTACTTTTTTTTTTTTTTTTGTAAAGCTACTTTATGTATGCTTTCCGATGCCATCAGGGTTCAGCTCTGAGCCCACTGCAATTCATACTGCTGATGGACTACATTAGCAAACCGGTTGGAGGGGATGGATCAACAAAGCTACTGTATGCAGACAATGTGGCAGTACAAGCAGACTCCGAGCTAGAACTTCAGCAAAGGATAGGAGCATGGAATGCAAATCTGAAGGCACACGGGATGAAACTAAGCACAGATAAGACTGTGGTAATGGCAGCAAATTGGGGAAATCAGATGAAGATGAGAATAGAGATAGAAGGGAAGATAGTGGAACAGGTAAACAGCTTCAAGTATCTGGGAGGGGTAGTTGAGGAGAAGGGTAGTCTGAATGAAGAGGTCAAAGATAGAATCAGAGGGGCTGCAGCCAACTGGCATAGAGTGTCAGCTGTAGTCTATGACAGAAGAATGCCAAAGAAGCTGAAAAGTAAGGTGTACAAGACAGTAGTACGACCAGTACTACTGTATGGTACAGAAACCTGGGCAGTAAAGGCAGAACAGGTGAAGAAGCTAGAGATGATGGAAATGAAGTGCCTGAGAAAGGTGGTAGGATGCACACTGTGGGACAGATGAAGAAATGAGGACAGGACGTCCCGCAAAGAGGTGGATGGATTGTGTGAAAGAAGATCTGCGATAGTCAGGCATGAGGGTTGAAGAAGGCAGGGGTGTGACACTGAATCGAGAGAGTAGGTGACAGTTAACATGATACCCCAACCCCATGTAGAAAAATGGGAAAAAGGGGGCTGATGTTGATATGGAACAAAGGATCATTTGCTGTTAAAGTCATAATGGAGAACTGTAAAAAGGGGAGGAATCTCTGGGCCATTAGCCTAGTAACCTCCAATGAACATATAAATCAGTATACATATCTGTTAGATATACCCAAAGTCATGCACCCATGCGTGCACACACATATGCACTAAACGACGAGGTCAAAGTGATATAGCTTAAAATTCAGCTCAATGTGTGCAGACCTCATGGGGCTACAATACTGTTGTTTAGCTTACCAAAGGTGGGGTCTTAAGGTAGTAAATAACACATTTCCTCAAAGCTAACAAAGCAAATATCTGTCACGGAGTGCCAAGAAAAGGCAGTGATCCCTGGAATGTAGTGTGAGCAAAAACAGCACTTCCAACTTCATAACCTGATATGTTATCTCAGACACAGTACCTTGCTACATTCCAGATGTCTTCATCACATACCCGTAATAATGAACATCATCACTACACTCCTCCCCATTTTTCGACATGGGTTCAGGGTGTCATGTGAACTATTGCAACCTCTTTTGATTCAGTACCAGTGTCCTACCTTCCTTGAGAGTCATGCCTGAGTGTTACTGGTCTTCTCTCACAAAATCTATCCATCTCTTTGCTGGATGTCCTTATTTCCTATTCCCTGTTTCTCCCAAAACCTCTTCAACAAATTGACTTCTGTTTTCCTTGCACATGTGTCTGAAACACTGTAATGTGTTTATTTTGACCTTCTTTGCAATTGAAGCTACTTTGGGTTCTTCAATGATGTCATAATTTTATTCATGTGCCCCACAGTGTGCATCCAACCACCATCTAAGTCACTTCAACTCCATCACTTCCACCTTCCTCAACTGCTAATCCTCCACTGTCCAGGTTTCTTTACCATAAAGAAGTGTTCGTCTTAATGTGGGTTTGGACACCTTACTTTTCAGCTTCTTTGACATTATTCTGTCACACACTACTCCTCACACTCTGTCCCACATGGCTGTAGCCGTCTCTGATTCTAGCTTTGACCTCCCCATTCAGACTTGTCTTCTCCTCAACCACCCCTCTTAGATACTTGAAACTGTTATCCTGTTCTGCTATCTTCCCTTCCGTCTCAATTTTCTGCTTCTTCTGATTTCTCCATTTGCTGCTATGACATCTGTCTGTCTGTACTCAGTTTCCTTCGATGTGCCTTCAGTTTTGTATTCATACCCCAATCATTTGTTAAACTTCTTGTTCACAGTCTGCTTGTAATGTCACACCGTCTGTGTACATCAGCTTTGTTGATTTGTCCCCTCCCACCAGTTTGCTAATGTAGTCCATCACCAGTATAAATAACAGTGAGCTCAGATGTGAGCCTTGATGCATACCCAACCCCACTGGGAACTCCTTTGCAAATATTAATACTCTTAGTACTTGTGCCACTGGGTCTTTGTACATAGCCTGCACTAATTCTATCTGTCAGTGTTCCTAGGACTTCAGTACATTGCAGGACTGCCCAAATCAGCTTTGTCATATGCTTTCTCCAAGTTTGGGACGCTCATTTGGACTCCTTCCTCATCTTTAGCTTCTTCTCCACTATCTTTCTCACTGCCATCTTTGGATTGACCATGCTACTTCCTGATCTGAATCCAATCTGCTCATCTCCTATCTTACTTTCTGTTTATTTGTCTATCAATCATCCTTTCCTGTACTTTCTTGAAGTGTGATAGGACTTTGTTTAGGGTTGCCACCTTTTCAAATGCACAAAGTGGGGCATTTTTTGTAGAAACGTCAGATTTTACAAGGCAAAACATACCCATGGCCAGTACAAAGGACAGTACTTAACTTTTTTGCCAAAATAAAAGCTTATTATTTTAGCATTTGAGTTTATTATTCTGTTTCATATAACATTTAGGTGTTTCAGATACAAAATAACTGTTTTATGCAACTATTAAAGGAAATATTGGAAATATTTTTGTCCTTCAATCTCAGGACATTTGCATTTTTTCATTTTTTTTGCAGAACACAACTGCCAAAAGAGGGACTGTCCCTCGCAAAGTGGAACAGGTGGTAACCCTAAGTTTGTTACCTCTATACTGCCTGCAATTATGAATGTATAAGATAATGAAAAAAGCCAACAACATCAGGGAGCTTAATGCGAGATGATATAACAAAGGACAGGGTAGCAAACTTACAATCTCTTGCATCACCATACATGCTTAGACTGCAGTTATAACCACACTAACCTATGAATAACAGCAAATTGGTTGAGCTCCTCATAAAAATTGCACAAACACAAGAAATCAATCAACATCTCACTCTTCCACTGGATAGGCTGATTGTCTGTGACTGCATGTTGTCTGTATCATGCAAACCAAGTGTTTAACAAACTTTGAGACACTAAGTGTTATCATCATGGACCACTATGACAACTCCATCCATCTAGGCTAATGAGGACTACTGTCACTAAGAACCTGAATATGTACAACTGTAGATCATATGTGCAGAAATCTTTATCATAATGTCACAGTTAAACACTCATGTTCCTGGACCTTTAACCTCAAACGAGGCTGCACTAGTCTAAAAGTTCACAAATGCATACATGCACAACAAAATAGTCAGTTAAATTCCATGGAGTGCATTATTATGAATCTCATACTACCACATCAATGGCAACCCCCTAAGCACACAACCTGTGGTGAGAGATCTAGGCACTCAGGTTGACAACAATCTCACATTTGACCATCATGTGGTGGCAGTGGTCAGAAAAGCCTTTTACTTGGTTCATCTCATAATGAAAGGGACTGCATCCAGAAAAAGAGAGGTTATTACCTTTCTGTACTCCTCCCTCATTAGGCCAATAATTGAATATAATGCCCCATCTGGTATGTACCTCTCCAAACACTTGCACAAACTGGAACGGCCATAGAAATACCTCACAAAGAAAATCCATGGCCTCCAACACCTATCCTATGTGGAAAAGCTTAAATCATTATCACTCTACTCGGTATCATACAGATTGCTCAGAGGTGATCTGTGTATCGCTTTTAAGGCAATATCATACCCTGCCCTACTAGAGATGCTCCATACCTGTAAGTCTAACTCCCTGTGCATTACCTGCTCGATATGCCTAAATCTAATATGTGACATCAAATAAACCTGCTGCAGAGACAGGTTTGTTTCCCAGAGGCTGCCCCATCTTTGGAACAGACTTCCCATACATGTCAAACAGAGTACCTCACTGACCCTCTTGAAGCACAATCTTGATGAGTGGATAGAAAACCACAAATTTGCCCCAGGGGGTCCACCGGTGTCCCTCACTGACAGGGGCAACGGGTGTTGACTGCGGTTTCTTTTTTTGGGAGATAAGCTCTTGTCTAGGCTTGTAAGGGCCTCAGGGCCATTAGCCTAGTAACCTTCTATGATCCTGTGATCAAGAAACAAACTGACCAACCACAATGTATTCTTTTAAAACAACCATAAATGAAATAAAAATCAATCAAAAATGATGGATGATCCCATCCAAGAGTAAGTAACCACCCACATCAAAGTTAAAACAGGAAAATCTTGAAAAAATTTAATAAAATGTCCTAATGCATGACTGTTTAGTTAAAAATAAAAATAAATAAATATAGCAGAAGTACATAAAATACACAATTTGTACCCATTTATTCCTCACCATGCACCCACAGAACAGGAGCTCAAACCACTGACTTATCACAGCTTTACAATCTTACAAAAATAAAAAGTTGCACTTACCTGTAATACCCAGCACCTATCTGTTGCATTTATTGGGCACACAGTCTTCTGGTAGTAGTCTTCCTCTACATAGATGACAATTGCAGAATAATTCCTTCAAAAAAATTAGCAATGTAGACAATATCCATGTAACAAGGCATGGCTCAACAGGACTCCAGCTTTTCACTCTGACTGTGTATTCTATACTGAGCCAAAAATCCTGCAGGAAGTTCAAACCATGTCATACCTCCTACAGAGCCATACCCCACTAATAATGGCTTGTGTGCCACTTTTCATAAATTGAAATTGCAATGCCTTAATTGTGAAGTATTGATAGAATGGGAATCTGTCAGACCTCAGGAATGAATCTCTGTCTTCACCACCTCATTAATGCGAATGGGGACATTTTCACTTCTTTTCAGTGTCTCATTGAGATGAATGGAGAAGTTTTTAACTGCCTTCACACCTACTGTGGTATTGTCTTTGCCAGAGAAGTTTTGTTTCAACTGAAGATTCAAGTGATTAATGAACTCCAACACTTACAATATTGAGAATGAGTCAATGTTTACAGTAAATCTCTTAAAAAGTCAACTACTATGCCTTTCCTTACCACACAGTATGACATTTCATGAAAATCCTTATAGTAATTATACAATGCTACTCAAAATGTAGGTAATTACATAAGTCATAAAAAATGTGAACTGTGTAAAGACTGAGATGAAAGCTGACAACAAAAGTTTAAAGCCCTGAATATGGGCAATGGTGACACAGACTGAGTGACTACTTCAGAATACTTAGCAAATGATCATATTTTATTAGGATCTATGTGGAAGACTGTATGGTCACTGTCCCTCACTACCCAATGGCAAGTGATAAAAAAAAATCATTCTTCTATAGTAACTAAGGCATTCTGAACTGGACAGTGTGACTGCTGTAGCTGTGAACAGTAGTTGAGTAAAAGCATGCATGCAAAATAAATGGTCAACACTGTTAGCATTCCAACAAAGTATAAGGGTGTGTACATTTATGCAACCAGCTTATTGTATGATTTTTTGTTTTTTTATATTTTTTTCACCTAACAGATTTGTTTGTTTTTCAATTGAAATGTACAGGTTATAGGTCACATTAAAGGTGGGAAAAGTTTTGAAATGATTTATTGTGGTCTCATTTTTTTATATCACAAAAACCTGGGATTTTAACAGAGG